>NC_079896.1:20221895-20506678 GCF_024868665.1 Triplophysa rosa | reverse complement strand
AATATTTTTAACAGATCTTTGGAGCAGTGTGAAGTCCCTTCATGCTTCAAACGCTCCACCATCATCCCTGTACAGAAGAAACCCAAAATATCTGGACTTAATGACTACAGGCCTGTTGCTTTAACATCTGTGGTCATGAAGTCATTTGAGAGACTTGTACTGGCCCACCTGAAGGACATCACCAGACCACTTCTTGATCCCCTCCAGTTTGCTTACCGAGCAAACAGGTCTGTGGACGATGCAGTAAACATGGGACTGCATTACATCCTACAACACCTAGACAGACCAGGGACTTACGTCAGGATCCTGTTTGTAGACTTCAGCTCGGCCTTCAACACCATAATCCCAGACCTCCTCCTGCCCAAGCTTACCCAGCTCTCTGTGCCAACCTCTACCTGTCAGTGGATTATTAACTTCCTGTCGAACAGGCAGCAGCTAGTGAGGTTGGGAAAATTTAAATCCAGCACATGTACCATCAGCACCGGAGCTCCTCAAGGATGTGTTCTTTCTCCACTGCTATATTCACTCTACACAAACGAATGCACCTCTACAGACCCTTCTGTCAAACTCCTGAAGTTTGCAGATGACACCACAGTCATTGGCCTTATTCAAGACGGTGATGAATCTGCCTACAGAAAGGAGGTTGCTCAGCTGGCTGCCTGGTGTAGTCAAAACAACCTAGAGCTGAATGCATTCAAGACAGTGGAGATGATAGTGGATTTCAGAAGGAACCCTCCATCACTTCCTCCCCTCACCATCCTGGACAGCACTGTGGATACTGTGGAGTCATTCAGGTTCCTGGGCTCCACCATCTCTCAGGACCTGAAGTGGGAGTCCCACATAGACTCCATTGTAAAGAAGGCCCAGCAGAGGTTATACTTCCTCCGTCAATTGAGGAAGTTCAACCTACCACAGGAGCTACTGACCCAGTTCTACTCAGTGGTCATCGAATCTGTTCTGTGCACTTCAATTACTGTTTGGTATGGCTCGGCCACCAAATCAGACCTACGAAGACTACAACGGACAGTTCGTAGTGCTGAGAAAATTATTGGTGCTCCTCTGCCCACACTTCAGGACCTGTACGATTCCAGAGTGAAAAACAGGGCAAGAAAAATCATCATTGACTCCACACACCCATAAACTCTTTGATCTGCTGCCCTCTGGCCGGCACTTTAGAGCACCAAACACCAGGACTTCCAGACACAGAAGCAGCTTCTTCCCCCAGGCAATCTCCCTCCTAAACAGATAACTGCTCCTTAAGAGCAATATTCCACTTCCACTACCCCTATAGTGTGCACTATAGTGCCTTATTATATCTACATCTTATGTATACATGTATATAACACTACCTCTACTTACTAAATTATCCAATTGCACAAGTGTACATACAATCTGTTAATATGTTTATTCTACTATATACTACCCTGTACAATGTCTCTTATATGTTATTATCCCCCATTTCTGTAAAATAGTCTATATTTTATATATGCACAATTTAGAATCTTTTAGACTGTAAATCGCATTATATTGTATTGTCATTGTGTTGAATGTCTGTACTAGAAGCTTCCAACACCAAAGAAAATTCCTTGTGTGTGCAAGCACACTTGGCAATAAAGCTCTTCTGATTCTGATTCTGATTCTGAGATAAATTGCTCACACAGGAAACCCCGCTGCATAGAAACCATTTTCTACTTTTGGACCTTTTTATAAATGTAGTGGAGTAAAAAGTACGATATTTGTATTTCAAATGTAGTGAAGTTAAAGTACAAGTACCCAGAAAAAATAATACTCAAGTAAAGTACAGATACTCAAAAAGTTTACTTAAGTACAGTACTCAGGTAAATTTACTTCGTTACTGTCCACCTCTGTCTGAGTCATTCTGTTACAGGAACGCTAATTAGTCAGTTTGTCTTTAAAATAGGAGCAAACAAGACTTTAAAAAGTGTGTGTGCAATGTGTTTTTTGTTTGGTAGTGGAGCATGCTGCATCAGCTCTTGAGAGATCTGGCTGCCCTCTGTGTGTTTCGTCCGCTGAGGGCTGTGCTCACATCTGTCTCTCTTTGTTTTTTAATGCTAAAAAACATACCATGGAAAACATTATACGTCTCTTGCAAAATCAAACACTTCACTTTTTTCATAAATGAACTTTTAAAAAGTGCTCTACGACCATCAAATGATTAGCCATATGATTAGACTCCAGTTTTTCATATTGCGTCCCACTTTCAGGCAGAGGTGTAAAGAGTACCTGAAAACCATACTTAAGTAAAAGTACAGATACCTTGCAGTGAAAATTACTCCATTACAAGTTACAAGTCACCAATTCCAAAATGACTTCAGTAAAAGTCTTTGAGTATCTGATTTTAACAGTACTTGAGTATATTACTCATACTGAATGTAGGCTCAAAGCAGCACTAGTCCTCAACACTTAAGAGACATGTCAGTGAAAAACAAGAAACAGTCGATTCGTGAGGAGAGCAATCGCATTTCTTTTCTTAAATCATAATAAGACTGAACACCTCAAAATTGCAACAAATCATGGTCGACACCATAACCTACATCTATTACAAAAACCCAAGTCTCATTTAAGATCAAGTGCTCATAAGTAAGCTAACATTCTTCAAAAAGGTCTCTTCAATATAACGGATAAATAAAATAATGTTAGGTAAAATTAAAAAGTCAAAGCCAGCGATTGTCAACTACCTGATAATGCACTCGTATTCACATTAATAAGTAAGGGCAAAATTCAGAAGAAGTACCTTCAATGCCCTTTAAATGGCAATATTAATTATTCTGTAGCAAAAATAAACTTCTGCAAAAAAAGATAGGTGCCATGCAAAATGTAATGTGTAATTGCATTAGTCATTACAAATGTAGTGGAGTAAAGAGTACATATACTTGTTCAAAAATGTAGTCAAGTAGAGAGTAAAAGTTGCTAATATCTTTAATACTCAGTACAACTACAAAGTAGCCAAAAAGATACTTAAGTACAGTAACTAATTACATTTACTCCAATACTTTACACCACTGCTTTCAGGATTCTTTGGGAGGTCCTTCATCTCTTCTGACATTTAAATTGCCAGGACACAGCACACTGTTCTGTATCAGGAAACTGGATTACTGTACATACATGACCTGAGATTTATGTAAAAGTGAAAAGTTTTAAATGATTTTTTAAGTTTAGTAAAAATCATCTTCAGAAATAAAAAAAGGAAAAGTTCTTTATTTTACTGTGTCTAGTGCAAACCATCGAGTTACCATATAAATTGGACATCTGATATTGAATGATAAATTTCACATTCATAATTATTTTGGGAGTTGAGAGTGTTGGGTGAAAACACAAGCACAGTTGTTCTAGTACAGTAGTCAACATTTGAAGTGGATCATAAAAAGTTAATCAAAGTTGTCCTAGACAAAAACGGGTATTGTTCTTGTCTTAGGACAACTTTGATGAACCTTTTTGATCCACTTCAAATGTTGACTACTGTATGTTAAGATACAAAACCTTACTCTTACACAACCCTTACACAACAAGATAAAGCAGTCTGTTGGGTTTACATCTGAAGACAAACATTTCTTGTAAAACAGACCAGTAACTTCCTCATAACTAGAGCATAAGGGAATTGATACTAACTTGATAAACATGATTATGGGTGTGTATGTAAAACAAGGATTGTATGAGGTGAACATAGAAACTGATCTGAATATGTGTCATATGTCAACAGACATTGAAAAACAACATGCCCATATTTTCAATGACACATCATAAAGAGTGCATTCCATTGCGTTCCATTATCTATCAGTGGAATAATAAAACATTTTTTTACTGTTTTATGCAGATTTTCAATTATATTTAAAGACACAATTATTAATTTTCGCCGCTTGAGGTCACATTCTAAACCTAACAAAGGTGGCTTGATGATGCTGTGAAGGATTGTGAAATGATAGTAGTTTCATTGCGTTTGAGTCACGAATATTTACAAACATTTCTTAGAGTTATATTTGGCAACAGAACCTGCTAAAAATAATAAAGAATAATTGTGATCCATGATGACTGTGCAAAATAACAAAAAAGAGTGGCATGCGACAACTACTACTTACACCGGTTAAATATGTAAATTTCTCTGGATTTAAACATTGTTGGAAAGATTTGAAAGGGAACATCTTGGTTACGGATGTAACCACAATTCCCTGATGGAGGGAACGAGACGTTGTGTAGAGCCGACAGATGGGGTTTGACTTGAGAACCTATCATCTTCTGATTATTTTGAAAAGGCCAATGCCAATGAAAATTGGCGAATGAAATTTGCATGCCGAACTCCGCCCCGGACATCCGGGTATAATAGGAACACGGCATGCAGCATTCATTCACCTCTTGGTCTGAGGAGCCTGAGCATCCCCCAACCACCAGCGTTGTGGCAAGGAGGACACAACGTCTCGTTCCCTCCATCAGGGAACTGAGGTTACATCCGTAACCAAGACGTTCCCTTTCTGTCGGTCTCTCGACGTTGTGTCGAACCGACAGATGGGGTTCCTATGGAAAACGCCACAGCGCTGCGCCGCGTCACAATTACCAGCGGAGCGACGTTGACTGGCCTGGGCGAGTCAGACATGAGCGCTAGCGCGGAATTGTAACTGTCCAGTGGAGAGGGAGGGGGGGTCCCAGAGCTTTTTGGAAAAAGGTGGGAAGCCCCTGCCACCGGCCGTCACAGGCGGAGGCCTAGATTCTCTAACAGCGAGAAGCCGCCCGGCACCGTAAGGGCCACTGGGTAAGCATTAATCCCCCCTGGGGGAAAAACGCTACAGAGAGCACTGTCCTACCAAAGGGAGGAATTAGTGCAGACACCACATGGTCTCACCATCAGGGGAGAACTCATGGGAAAATGTGCGGACTGAAGGAGTTAACCGCAGGGTGGAAGTCCACCTAGGGAGGTCATGGGTTACCAAGGTGGGAGCCATTCATGAGGATATATCAGACGGAACAGCCCACGGAGGGGGGGGTTACCACGTCTGGAGCACTAGGTCTGGTTAAAGCTATGTGGTAGATAACTCAACTGTTCCCCGGCCTAAGGAGGCAGGGCTGCTCTGCCCAGCCTGCCCCCAGGAGGGTGCTTAGTGATGGATGGAATGCCTGTTCTTTACCCAGTGGGGAAAGAAGGAAGGCGAAATAGCCGCTGCTCCCCCTAGAGGAAGGGGGAAGGGCTTTCGCAGGCGTACGCCTTACCGGATGCCGGTCCTATCTGTTGCCCTGGAAGAAGCGGGCTGACACCAGTTCCACGCGTAGGTTGTAAAACCTCGCGAAGGTGATGGTCGTAGCCCAACCCGCAGCTCTGCAGATGTCTGCCAGAGAGGCGCCCTGAGCCAGTGCCCAAGAGGAGGCAACACCACGGGTGGAGTGTGACCTCACTCCCAACGGGCAGGGGCGATCTTGTGATCGGTAGGCCATAACGATGGCCTCCACGATCCAGTGCGCCAGCCTCTGTTTGGAAACAGCCCTCCCCTTCTGCTGACCTCCAGAACAGACAAAGAGCTGCTCAGAGCTTCTGAAGCTCTGCGTGCGGTCCAAGTAGAGGCGCAGTGCGCGTACTGGACACAACACGGACGGGGTTGCCTGCAAGTTCACCACCTGGTCCCGAAAGGGAGTGGTGGGAACCTTGGGCACGTAGCCGGGCCGTGGTCTCAGGATAACGTGGGAGTCTCCAGGCCCGAATTCTAGGCAACCCGAGGACACAGAGAATGCCTGTAGGTCCCCTACCCTCTTGAAGGAGGCGAGAGCTACCAGGAGGGCCGTCTTTATCGACAGGCGAGAAAGATCGGCCTCTCCTAGGGGCTCGAAGGGGGGCCTCTGGAGGCCCTCCAGGACCACTTCGAGGTCCCAAGAGGGTACGGGGCGCGGGCGAGGCGGATTCATCCATCTCGCGCCCCTCAGGAAACTGGTGACCAGGTCGTGCTGTCCTAGAGACTTACCAGCAACTGGATCGTGATGTGCGGCTATAGCGGCAACATACACCTTCAGTGTGGAAGGGGAGAGGTTCCTCTCAAGTCTCTCCTGGAGAAAGGACAGTACGTACCTGATCGAGCATCTGTGTGGGTCTTCGTGAGAAGAGCACCAGGACGAGAAGAGGCGCCACTTGAAGGCATACAGTCTCCTAGTGGCCGGGGCCCTAGCCTGTGTGAGTGTCTCTACCACCGCCAGGGGTAGGTCGCTCAGGATCTCCTCGTCCCGTCAAGGGACCAGACATGGAGGTCACAGAGGTCTGGCCTGGGATGCCGAAAAGTGCCCTTCCCCTGAGAAAGAAGGTCCTTCCTCAGGGGAATCGGCCAGGGGGGAGTTGTTGTCAGAAGCACCAGCTCTGAGAACCAAGTCCGGTTGGGCCAGTAAGGCGCAACTAGTAGCACTTGATGCTCCTCTTCCCTGACCTTGCACAGGGTCTGTGCAATGAGGCTCGCTGGGGGGAAGGCATACTTCCGCTTGTCCCGCGGCCAGCTGTGCGCAAGGGCATCCGTGCCGAGGGGACCCTCGGTCAGGGAGTACCAAAGCGGACAATGGGTGGAGTCCGGGGAGGCAAACAGGTCCACCTGTGCCTGGCCGAACTGCTCCCAAATGAGCTGGACTGCGCGGGGATGGAGTCGCCACTCTCCGCGGGGCGTCGACTGACGAGAGAGCGCATCTGCTGTCTGGTTCAGGATGCCCGGGATGTGTGTGGCTCGCAGGGAGCTGATCACTTGCTGACTCCAGAGGAGGAGGCGCCGGGTAAGTCGTGTTAGCTGCCGTGAGCAAATGCCACCCTGACGATTGATACACGCCACGGCAGCTGTGCTGTCTGACCGGACCAGCACGTGCCTGCCCTGCACGAGAGGTTGTAGCCTCCTCAGTGCAAGTAGCACAGCCAACAACTCTAGGCAGTTGATATGCCAAAGCAGGCGGGGGCCCGTCCATCGCCCCGACACTGCGTGCCCGTTGCACACAGCACCCCAACCCTGCAGGGAGGCATCCGTCATCACTACGATGTGCCTTGACACCTGCCCTAGGGGGACCCCTGTCCGCAAAAAGGTTGCCCCTCGAAAGCGAACCGTAGGAAAGGCCGATGACGATGGAGGATCGAGACATGAAAGTACGCGTCCTTCAGGTCGATTGCCATGAACCAATCCTGACATCTGATGGTTGACAGGATGCGCTTCTGCGTGATCATCCTGAACGGCAGCTTGTGTAGGTGCTTGTTCAGGACACGCAGATCTAGGATGGGGCGCAACTCCCCGCCTTTTTTGGGGAAAATGAAGTACGGGCTGTAGAACCCGTTGGACATCTCGGCTGGTAGGACGGGCTCGATCGATCCCTTCGCCAGAAGGGTGGCGACCTCGGCCTGAAGCACGGGAGCATCCTTGCCTCTGACTGAGGTAGAGAAGATGCCCCAAAACTTGGGCGGCCGTCTGGCGAACTGGATCGCGTAGCCGAGACGGATCGTCCTCCTCAGCCAACCTGACGGACTGGGAAGCCGAAGCCAGGCTCCCAGGAACCCAGACAGGGGGACTAGGGGTTCGATCTGCCTCATTGCCCCCGCAGGGGGTGGTTCGATGGCCAGCAATACGGATCCCTTGCCGGGGGAGGACCCCCGGGGAGGAGATCGGCTGTGCTGTTTTTCCTGCCTGGCGTTTGTGCAGCTCAACGCACTGTCTGACTGAGAGTGCTGAGGGCTGGTGTTTATACTCAACATTGCGTTTCGCCATGGTGCAACGTCGAGTTGCCGTCCACTGTCGTGTCGAGAGTGGGAGCGGCTGTAATGACCCAGAGAGAGAGGAAACTCCTTTTGTGAGAAAGTGGGCGCTGGCCCCCCGGAGGAGGCCAGCAGATGGTGAGACGGGGCAGGAACCGTCCCTGTCCGATCCCCCAGCGATGTCGCTGGTAGCTCGATCTCCCTGGGGTCCCCCCCATCAGGGCCGCTTCTGCTTCTGCGACGGCTGCTGGCGGGGTGGCGGTTTCCTCGTCAACGTCCTTTTCCGGGAGGCAGCCTGAGAAGGGGGCCCTGGAACCGGACCCGGAGTCGCGGAGGACCGGGGCTGCTGGGAAGCAGACGTCGCTCGGGATCTCGAAGGCCTGGAGGCGGCCGAGTCGCGGCAGGGAAGGATGTGTTTGATCGCCTCCGTCTGCTTCTTCACCGTCGAAAACTGTTGGGAGAAATCTTCAACGGTATCACCAAACAGCTCACCCTGCGAGATGGGGGCATCTAGAAAGCGAACTTTCTCAGAGTCCCTCATCTGCACAAGGTTAAGCCAGAGGTGCCTCTCCTGGACCACAATGGTGGACATCGCCCGACCTAGGGCCCGCGCCGTCACCTTAGTCGCCCGTAGAGCGAGGTCAGTGGCGGTGCGGAGTTCCTGCATTGCCACTGGGTCGGTCCTACCCTCGTGGAGCTCCTTCAACGCCTTGGCCTGGTGAACTTGCAGGATGGCCATGGCGTGGAGGGAGGAGGCAGCCTGTCCCGCAGCAGTGTAAGCCTTCGACACCAGGGATGCCGAAAACTTACACGCCTTGGAAGAGAGTCTAGGCAGAGCTCTCCAGGTGGCCACGGTCTGCGGGCACAGGTGCACCACGACAGCACGCTCCACCTGGGGAAGCTCGACATAGCCTATGGCTGCCCCACCATCGAGGGAGGTAAGGGTGACAGAGCCGGTCTGACGGGAACGAGCCGTGAGGGGGGCGTTCCACATCTTACTGAGCTCCTCATGCACCTCCGGGAAGAACAGGACCGGGGCCGGGCGCGGTTTGGAGCCGCGCTCAGACCCGAGGTACCACGTATCCAGCCGCGAGCGCTGGGGTGGAGGCAGTGTGGTACACTGCAACCAAATGCTCGCGGAGGCCCGGAATAGCATGGATGACATCTCGACGCTAAACTGGAGCTCCGAGGAGTCGTCGGGGTCGGATGCCAACAGGTCGCCCTCCGATACAGCAAGCGACATCTCATCCTCGTCACGCACTCCCGAGTACATGACTGAGGAACAAGACGTGGTAGAACCGTCTCCTGGGGGGCGGTCAGACAAGCGAGACGTGGCGTGAAAGGTCCGTGAGCCTGCGGCTGATGGGTTAATGCTCACAGTGATCCCCATAACACCCCCGGTGCTAACCGAAGCAGACGGCAAGGCCGTAGCCCTTGCGGTCTTGGAACGGGTAGCAGACGGGTTGGTGGCTGTGTCCATAAAGAACACAGCCACCCGTGACCGCAACGTCTGGATCGCCATCCGCCCGCAGTGCAGGCAGGACGTATCCACAAAGGCTGCCTCAGAGTGCCGGAGACCCAAACACCTGAGGCAGACATCGTGTCCGTCCCCCTCCTCAATGAGCGCGTTGCACCCACGAGAACAGCGGGCCATGCCACGCTGGAGAAATTTGCTCTTTTAGAAGGAAATTTGCTCTTTTGACAACTCCGGAACTGCTGAGATGCCCAGGGGAGAGTAGATGCAGGAAGGGACTGTCCGCTGAACCACATCGTAGATTCCAGCAGGAAGGTAGATCGTGAGATCACAAGAAGATCAACGAAGATCTGCAGAAGATCATCAGATGCGTAGGCTCTGAAGACCAAAAGGTGAATGAATGCTGCATGCCGTGTTCCTTTTATAGTCCGGCAATCAAATTTCATTCGAAATTTGATTTATTTGAAATTTCATTTCAAAATAATCAGAAGATGATAAGTTCTCAAGTCAAACCCCATCTGTCGGCTAGACACAACGTCGAGAGACCGACAGAAAGGAAACCTCAGTTCCCTGATGGAGGGAATGAGACGTTGTGTCGAACCGACAGAATGGGGTTTGATATTGAGAACCTATCATCTCTGATTGTACTTTTAAAAGGCCAATGAACTTGGTGAATGGCATGGCATGCCAGTCTCCGCCCCGTACATACGGGTGTAAAAGGAAGATGGCGTGCCCATTCATTCACCTTTGGGCTGAGGAACCTGAGAGGCATTCTCGGTCGCTGCAGTGGATGGCGAAGCTTTGTGGCATGAAGGACACAACATCTCGTTGTGTCCGAACTGTTACATACGTAACCAAGACGTTCCCTTTCTGTCGGTCTCTTGACGTTGTGTCGAACCGACAGAATGGGGTTCCTATATGAAATGCCATGGCGCTGCGCAGCATCACGACTTCCCGCAGAGCGACACTGACTGGCCTGGGCAAGTCACAAGTGAGCGTAACCACGAATCGTAACCTTCCAGTGGTGTAGTAAGGCATCAATTGCGTGAATAACGACGAGAGGCTCTTACTAACGGACAGGCTGCGGCCTTTGCTACTCTAGGGGCGAGATAGCTGCCCGGAACTGTAAGGAACACTGGGAAGCGCTACACCCTCGCCAGAGGAGGGAACGCTATGGAGACCACATCTGCCGTAGGGAGATAATACGTGGAATACCTACACGCCATTGTTCGCAAACCAACTGAACTTGATGCTCCTCTTCCCTGACCTTGCACAGGACCTCAGGCTCACTGGGGGGCAAGGCGTACTTCCGCTTGTCCCGCAGCCAGCTGCGTGCAAAGACATCCATGCCGAGGGGGGCCTCGGTCAAGGAGTACCAAAGCAAACAATGGGAGGTGTCCAGGGAGGCAAACAGGTCCACCTGTGCCTGCCCAAACTGCTCACTCTCCACGGAGCGTGACCTGCCGAGAGAGCGCGTCGGCTGTCTGTTTGAGGTCGCCCGGGATATGAGTTGCCCGCAGGGATTCCGGCTGCTGACTCCAGAGGAGTGGAGGCCCTGACGGGGACAGCCTAGGAGAACCAGGACATTGGTTGCGGCTCCAGCCATACCACCGCTGTCGGGCCGCTCTGACATGTTTTCAGGGCCTGGCACCCACTCTGTCTCTAAAAGAGCTTCCTTTCTGCGCAAGGTTGGGGCAAAGGTGTCGATCTTGGACCACCAGAGCAGACACCGTTTGATCCAGCGCGTGCGCGCCGCCCCCTTGGTTGCCCGGAGAGCGAGGTCAGTGGCAGTGCACAGTTCCTGCATAAACGCTGGGTCGCGCTTTCCCTCGTCCAGCTGCTTCAATGCCTTAGCCTGCAGGATGGCAATGCCATGAAGTGCGGAAGCAGCTTGACCCGCAGCAGTGTAAGCTTTCGACACCAGAGATGAAGAAAATGTACATGCTTTGGAAGGGAGCCTTGGTCAGTCCCTCCAAGGTGCAGCGGTCTGCAGACGTCACGCTCAACCTGGGGTACATCGATGTAGCCCTTAGCTACTCCGGTGTCAAGGGAAATCAGAGAGACCGAGATCGTTTGCTGTGAATGCGTCGAAAAGGGGGCGTTCCCAGTCTTTGCGTGCTCTCCGTGCACTTTCCGGGAAAAAAGGTATTGGGGCGGAACGTGGTTGCCAACATGCTCCGTATCCAGGTACCAAGAATCCAGCCGTGCGCGCTGCGGGGATGGCAATGTGGTGCACTGCAACCCGAGGCTCGTGGCGGTTCGGGCAAGCACAGCTGACATCTCCGCGTCAGACTTGTCCTGGGCTCGACCAACCGAAGCCGGGAGCTGCAGGGAGACATCAGCGTATGATGCCAGAAAGTCGCTATTCGATGCTGTGAAAGAAGTCTCATCCTCTGCACGCTGATGCATGGATCCGCTATGGGACGGTCAACTGCCGCCCATCAGAGACAGGTTAGGCGAGCGTAACAGAGCCTGGACAGTCCGCGGCATTGCTGCGACGGGTTAACGTCCATGGGAACCCCCATATCACCATCGCCGCTCGCCGCTGCAGACGGCTTGGCAGCCGCTGCAGAAAGGGAGGCAGACGATGTTGTGGCTGTGTCCAAAACGAACACAGCCAACTGTGACCGCAAAACCTTGATAGACATGTCTCGCAGATACTGACGCATATGTGCAATTTGCTATTCTGTGTTAAAGTCTGCAAACTCCAAACATTTTTAGTACACCTTTAGTAGACTGCGATTACACCGATTCGGACGACGATCCACCTCTCTCTTCCATAGCCGTGCGGCTATTCTCGGAAATTCTCGGGGATAAAGCGTTTGATCTTCGAAATGTCTTCGCCCCACTCTAATATCATAGCAAGTGTTAACCAACGTATCCCTCTAGAGCCTTTTTCACTGTTCTATGGTACAGTGGACAATGCTATTCAGCTAATTAAATTGGCTGGGCAGGACGCTTGGCTTGCTAAAGCTAACATTACAGACGCCTTTAAGATCATTCCTATTCACCCCGCAGAGTGGGCTCTCTTCGGTGTTAAATGGCAGTCCAAGTTTTATTTCACTGTCAGACTTACGTTCTGGTGCAGAAGTATTCCGCATATCTTTAATAACTTATCAGAGGCACTGTGTTGGATCCTGCTGAACGCATGCAAGCTTCTGTTCATTCTTCATTTACTCTATGATTTCTTGCTGATCGATTTTCCGTCACATCAAACCCCCATCTTAGATACGCTTAAACATATTTTCAGCAACGTAGGAGTTCCTCTTACGGAAGAGAAAAACTTAGGCCCATCAACTTCGCTGAAGTTCCTGGGTATAAGGCTCGACACAGTTAAAATGCAAGCCTCTCTCCCTAATGAGAAACTCACGAGAATTCGTTCATTTATTGATTCTTTTATCCGTTCGCAATCAGTCACTAAACGAGAATTGCTCTCACTGCTTGGCCATCTCAATTTCGCTATGAGCATCATTCCTCAAGGTAGGGTTTTCATTTCTTGTCTGTTAAACGTAGCCCATAGCTAATTTAAACAACACCGTGCACTGTGACGAAGGAGAGAGAGCGCATCGGCTGTCTGGTTCAGGTCGCCTGGGATATGTGTGGCTCGCAGGGATCTGCTCCCCTGCGGACTCCAGAGGAGGAGGCGTCGGGCGAGACGTGTTAGCTGCCGTGAGCGAACGCCACCCTGGCGGTTGATATACGCTATGGCAGTTGTGCTGTCCGCCGGACCAGCACATGCTTGGCCTGCACGAGAGGTTATAGCCCCTTCAGTGCAAGTAGCACATCCAACAACTCTAGGCAGTTGATATGCCTGCGCAGGCGGGGGCCCGTCCATCGCCCCGACACTGCGTGCCCATTGCACACGGCACCCCAACCCTGCAGGGAGGCAGCTGTCGTCACCACGACGTTCCTCGTGACCTGCCCGAGAGGGACCCCCGTCCGTAGAAAAGTCATTGAAGACCAGGGGTTAGGGTGCGTTGGCAGAGAGGCGTAATCACCATCCGTCTGCTGCCCGTGTGCCACGGTCTCCAGGGAACTCGACTCTGTAGCCAGTGTTGGAGCAGTCTCATGTGCATCAACCCGAGGGGTATCACCACCGCCAAGGATGCCATGTGCCCAGGAGCCTCTGAATTTCAGGGGGACCGCTGGCTGCTTGAAATATTCCAGGCAGTTCAACACTGACTGAGCGCTTTCTGAGTCAGTCGCGCTGTAATGGAGACAGAGTTGAGTTCCATACCAAAAAAGAGGATGCTCTGCACAGAGGAGAGCTTGCTCTTTTCGGTTGACCTGTAGTCCCAATCGATCTAGGTGCCGAAGCACTAGGTCCCCGTGTGTACATAACAGATCTCACGAGTGTGTCAAATGAGCCAGTCGTCGAGATAGTTTAGTACCCGCACACCTCTCTCCCTGAGAGAGCAGACGGTGCACGGGATCTCGGAGGCCAGAGGGAGGTCGAGTCGCGGCTCGAGGATATACTTGATATCCTCTGTCTGCTCCTTTACTGTCGAGAACTGCAGCTCGACCGTATCACCAAACAGCCCCCACCTTGCGAGAAGGGTGCGTCGAGAAAGCGGACTTTCTTGGCATTACTCATCTGTGCAAGGTTCAGCCAGAGGTGTCTCTCCTGGACCACAAGTGTGGACATCGCCCGACCCAGGGCCCGCGCGGTCACCTTGGTCGCCAATAGAGAGAGGTCGGTGACGGCGCGGAGTTCCTGCATAAGCGCTGGGTCGGTCTTACCCTCGTGGAGCTCTCTCAGCGCATTGGCCTGATGGACCTGCAGGATGGCCATAGCGTGGAGAGAGGGGACAGCTTGGCCCGCAGCAGAGTAAGCTCTCGACACCTCAGATGCCGAAAAGCCTACGTGATTTGGACGGGAGTCTAGGTCAAGCCCCTGGGGGACATCGACGTATTGTCTAGCTGCCCCACCATCGAGGGAAGAAAGGGCGATGGAACTAGTTGACGTGTACGTGCCGAAGGGGGGCATTCCAGGTCGTACTAAGTTCCTCATGCACTTCCGGGGGAACACGGCACTGGGGGCGAGTGCGGCTTGGAGCCGCTCTCAAGCCCGAGGTACAGTGTATCCAGCCACGAGCGTTCGGAGAGGCAGTGCGGTGCACCGCAACGCAATGCCGGCGGCCCGGGAAAGCATGGCTGACATTTCGACATCCGCTTCTTCCTGAGCTCGACCCCCCGAGGGAGGGAGCTTCAAGGAATCGTCGGAGTCTGATGCCAGTATGTCACCCTCCAATGCTGCAACAGACATCTCATCATCACGAACCGTTTCCGATATGTGGTTGAGGAACAAGACGGTGGGACCGTCTCATGGGGAACGGTCAGACGAGCGAGACGAGATGCGAACAGTCCGCGAGCCAGTGGCTGACGGATTAGCGCTCACAGTAATCCTCATATCACCCTCGCTGCTCGCCGTAGCGGGCGGCAGGGCCGTAGTCCTGCCGTCACGGAACGGGAAGCAGACGAGGTGGTGGCTGAGTCCCGTGGGAACACAGCCACCCGTGACGCAACGTCTGAATCGTCAACCGCCCGCAGTGTGGGCAGGACGTATCCACAACATCTGCCCCAGCGTACTGGAAGCAGACATCGTGTCCGTCCCCCTCCTCGATGAGTGTGTTGCACCCACGACAACAGCGCGACATGCCACGCTGGAGAAATTTGCTCTTTTAGAGAAAAAACTCGAACACTTCTGGAACCGCCGAGACGCCTAGGGGAAGTCGCCGCAGGAAGGGACAGTCCGCTGCACCACGTCGTAGAACCGGCAGTCTTGTAGTTGCTATTTGTAGCGAAGTCTCTTGATCATGAGCGAAGGCTCCGAAGAACAAAAAGGTGAATGAATGAGGCACGCCGTCTCCCTTTTATACCCGGATATCCGGGGGCGGAGTCCGGCATGCAAATTTCATTCGCCAATTTCATTGGCCTTTTCTAAGAAGTTGGAAGCGATTGGTTCTCAGGGACGAACCCCAATCTGTTGGCTCGACACAACGTCGAGAGACCGACAGAAAGGGAACTGAGGTTACATCCATAACCAAGACGTTATAGAACGCGGGTATATCATGTCATATACGTCTTATTCGTTTTGATAATAATGAATAATGTTAATAATACTTTTTGTTGAAGGAAAGGGAATAATCTAAATGTCTAACAATGTAGATCAAAATAAGTTAATTGCTGCCAAATGAATAAATGTAAATGTACAGTTTATTATTCATTCACTGGGAACATTTCCTCACCAGCACAACTATAATGGGCTACAACTCGATGTTACTTATATGTTACTTATATTTGGGATATTTAAAGAAGTTTTATTGTTTAAAACTGGACAAGCTTTTTTAATTAGGTAGTAAGGTATTAAATGTCAAAATTATAGATTATATAAGTGAAACTCACTTTTCAAGGAATACAATAAATACCCTTATTTGGGGTTTTATTTAGTTATTATAAGCGAAAGATAAAAATTAAAAATTGTTTAGCCTTTAAAAAACAATCGTACGATTATCAAAATAATTGTTAGTTGCAGCCCTAATTTATTGTGAATGTCTGAACATAAACTTTATGTACTTTTAATACATTTTTCTCCATTGTTTTATTAGTTTTCAGAGCAAAAGATTAAAAGAGTTTATAAGTAAAAGATCAAATTAAAAATAGTTTAGTCTTTTATCTGATTAAAACTGATCTCGCATACCCCTCAGAAAATGTGCAGTTGCGCCCCTGCTCATGACTTCTCTCTGTGTAGTTTGGTAGTGTGGTGCATCAATTAACCACTACAGTGTAGTGCTGTGAATTATATATTTAGTCACCATTTGTCCTGTGAAGGGATGCAAAGCAGTTGATTGTTGAACTTGATGCATATATTTATTTAAATAACAGTTGTCTAATTACTCAGATTAAATTGTCTTTAAGAGGTTTGTTACAATACCCTCCATCTGAAACCACCTACTTCCATACTATGTATAGGCGAAAATCAGAATGGGTCATGAATACGAAACCTCAGTATGCCAAAAGGAGGCGAAAAATACTTGTATGGTTTACTGCTTCTGCCAAGATACTTGTGTTATGCATTTTAACACATTATGTGGTATTTTATCATGGACACGATGACTTTCATTTAGGCAAGAAAGGCTTTATAACTAAGGGTTTTCTGAACTTAAAGAGTTTTTATGCAACTGGGTCCTGGCACTTGTGGAGTTTAGGCATTTTTAACAATCACAAAGGACTATGGTTTCAGCTAAAAGTCCTGTTTATCGTTCTGATGAAGGAGAAGAAGAGGTCAGCCATAAGCCTGAAAAGTTATAAAGCTTACATCAAACTGAACCAGAAAGCAGAACTGACTTCCCAGTGCAAAAAAAGTGCTGCCCTCTGCTGTTGAACACCATTGTTTGTAGGTATAATAAATAGCAAAAATCCATAATTCTTGTTTGTACATAAATACAAATAAATACATAATAAATACTATACAAATAACAAGTAGGTCAGTGTTATTGCATGAATTTATTTCTTGCTATGCCATGTCATACCAAACAGCTGTTAACCAAGTCATAATTTACTGTCATGTCTGTTAATTCCAAATTTATACGCTCTTGAGATCTCATGTTTGTATTCAGTGAGTGTGTAAATGGTGTGGTGCTTTGTCTCACATGGTTGCACAACCACTGGGAGAGACACAAGGTAAACTCACAATTATCAAATCCTGTGATAAACCGTTTACCCAGAAAATATAACATCATGACAATCACAGCTTTCAGCTTTCTATAGTTTTCAAAATGGTGTATGTGAACATCTTGTGTAAATGCAATGGTCAGTTACACAGGGAAAAAACATTATTGCAATAATACTCCATTTGTTTCTTGAAAAAATGTTGTAATTTCTATAAACTTTAAATGCATTAATGGTACACTCTGTCAATGGCAGACCATGATTGAAAGTGCTATAACAGCCTTTTTTAAAAACCAGCTGCACTTCCAAATGTGTGTTGTGTTTACAGACTTATGGATCATATCTTTAAAGGCTGGTGTTTTCTCAAATGTCCATTTAGCCTTCAGACCATTATATATATTTATGCGTCATGATCTGAGACTGTACTTGACATGAAATAGTGTTTTGCTAAATTGTGCTTTTACTAAACTGACCACCACATACAGTATATCTACAGTCTTAATACATGGAAAGAAACAGACGGTGTCTTTTTTAGTCAGTGGTAAATGTACATTTATCTTTTGGCCAACGTTACTTAAATAAATGTAAAATCTGATCTGAAACAGAACCTATACTTTTTCAACAATAAAAGAAATGTAAGTTCAGGAAATTGAGTAGCAGGACAACAAGTGAAATATTTCAAAGCTTATGAAGATCCTTCTTATTGTATTGTATAAGTATGTTCTTCAATATGTTACAAAACAATTGCATTTAAACAAAAAATACTAACATCTTATGTACACACACACACACATAACTATAGCATGAGTTTTTCATGAAACAGTCAGCATGTACAACTCCAAAGTGATATATCACATACCATGAACATGTCTGTTGTTAAAATGGCTCACAAAAAAAATAAAACTTTTTTGTCCAGAAGACTATTTCTGCATGTGATAGCATACATTGTATATCTCACCTACACAATACCTGGGGATTAACCTGCAACCACAAGCATTCTCCAATGATTGTTGATATCCACATACATTTTAACCATTTCCAAATCATACAGAGAAGTGGAACACTGATGCTGGAATAAAGTGCATAATCCGATAAGGTAAATCAAAGTCCAACTCCACTGATTTACTAAAGCAACATGCTGCCAAAGCTGTGGTCTGCCTGGGGTGCTTTGATCTGAGGTCGACAATGCAGTCTGGTCATGTCAATAAGTTTTAAAAGTGCATGAAGGACCTAAATTCTGCAAAGGTCACTTTGATGAGCCCCAGTTTACATATCTTTGATGTGTCATCTGCTTAGAATCTTACAAGCAGCCAATTGGAAGCTGCTTGAATTAAAGTTTGACATTTAGGCTTGTCTGCCATATTTCAGAATGTTACAAAGCCTGAATTAGCATGAATATGACTGGGCTGAATATGATAAGAACCATGCCCAGTAATCAAAGTGGGTACAGGTGGGCGTCACTGCTGTGCCAACAGGGCACTCCGATTGGCTTTCATCTTCTCTAGTCTCTTCGTAAGGTGGCTGTTGGTTGCTTCCAGCTCATCTACGCGGTCAAGTGCAGATCTCAGCTATAGAGTACACGTGGCAAATATACATTAGAATGCATGTTACATCAAATGCTGTAAAACGTTTTGAAACATTGAATGCTATTGCATAATTGCATGTCAGATGTCACCTCTCTCTGCAGTTTGCGTTTCTCTACTTTAAGTTCATCTTCCACTTTCTCTGCAGCCTCAGCGGCCGTCTTATAGCGAGTCACCTGACCCTCTAGACGAAGAATCTGCCACATGACCAAGATTACAGGTTATAACATTTAAGCAAACTTAACTTAAAAGAAATGAAAGCAGGATATATCAATTGATGATGAAATTACATGATTCAGAGTTTGTTGTTTTATTTTTAACCATGACCTACATTTTGCTCAAGTGCTGTGACCTCCTGCTCAGAATTGACCAGCTTAAATTTTAGGTCACTGATCTGTCGATTTGCATCTCCTGTGGAAACAGAAATTTTTCACAAATGCAAATCAGCAAATTTTTACATATATTTAATTACATTTATGAGTTCAAACATTCATGCAGGAGGGATGTGGAAAAAAGCAAGTACTGTAGGTTTGGTTATGCAGGTTGTAGATACGTAACGGTAGTAACATACGTAAAGGTGGTTAAAATATGCCATATAAAATGCGCTTACAAGACAGCATATTTGCATATTAAACTCAAGCCTATATAAAGATTGATCATGGTATACAATTGACTTCTAGGTGTTTTAAAGGTGGGTCTTACTCTGCAAATCTAGTATATGAGGATCTAAACCGTTCTGTAGATCATCATCGTCTGTGCATCCCACATCCTCTGTCCCATTTTTCTGTTTCTGCTCTGCAAGGGCTTTAAACTTCTGTACCTGCATACATACACAGAGCTTGGTGAAACATGCTTATGAAGTCCTAAAATGACAAGAATGATAATATCTTCCTCTGACAGGGTTATCTCATCACTTTCCCACGGTATCAGTTACACACAAAGCATAAAATGACAGAACTTACCTGTTCGAGCAAACTCTCTCTTTCCTCCACCAGCTTCCTCAATCTGATCTCTGAAAGACATAAAGGAAACTTCCTTGAACATAAATACAATCAATAAAGGAGCAAAAACATTTTGCACACAATTAGACAATGTACAGGTGCATACACATGCAATGGGCAAAATAATGGTTCTGTTCATGCATCTACAAAATACTATCTCAGCTTGGGACAAAACAGCAGTTTTGATTTTGGTTTTACACTAACATATATATATTTTTAAGCAAAACAAAATACAACATATTTTGCAGTGCCGTAGTGTGAGCTGTAGCACTGTGATCTACGTCCCAGACATAAATGTGCTGTTGGCTCTTGGACCTTCACGTCTGAACTGGTTTATATCCTGATCCCACATTCCATCTCTCATCATTACTTTCCTGTCAACTCTTTTCTCACCTATGTACAATAAACGCAATATATATTGCTGTCAACAAAACAGTACTCCCCACCATCACGACACAATGTTCTTAATGTTACAGTTAATAAGAATGTATTAATTTTATAAATTATAAAATTTCAATGTTTGTAAAATTAATAATTTATTAACATTATTTTTTAATTAACAGATTATAGTGGTTATTTTATATAAGCTCTGCCGCTATATAACAATAAAGCACTATTGCTTTACTGAATTTGTACATTAAAGTAGGCTACATTTTGTTGTCTGTTGGGAATTATGAATGATGACAAACATTTTTGCCACATAGTAATAAGTAAATTGATCACATATACGGTATACTAGTTTTATTAAAATTCACTGTGTTTGTAAAAGGAAAGATAACATATTTTGTTTCCAATTTAGAATAGATTTTTATTGTCATTGTTTTGAACAAAGAAAGACTGTTTAGCAGCTCATAAGGTTGGGCATAATAGACAAAATTACAAGACAAGAAGAGAGTTTATAAAATAGACAAGAAGATATTTTGTTTTAATTGTACATTCTTTAATAATCCATCATATCAATGAACTCAGCAATGTATATCAATTAATTCATGTCCATCTTGACATGTCACAAAATTAATTTTCACAATTCTCTAAAAAAAGAAATAAATTCTGCATGTCCATGTCATATTTGCAATCAGGAGTGCTGGTCCTCAATGAAGAAAAACATATCAGCAAATCAAAACAAGTCTTTAAAAAAAATCATAAAACAACACAGTTAAAGATCTTCTTTAATTTCATCTTGGTCTGCCTGGTGTTTTCTGCACTCTGTCCTCTCACACCAGTCTCTTTTAGTTCCTCATACCAACCTATTTCACTTACTGCTAAAAGAGCAGCATCGAATGCAACAGCCTCCTGACAACTATCAAGAAAGAAAGCAATGCCCTTGAACTCCATTGGCACGCTACATGTGTCATCCTGTAGGCACACTTGCACTGACTCATTCTCCATCTCTTGCTGGTTCTGGGATTGTGTTTTATTGTTTTCTTTGACATTGCAAATATTTTTTCCAATAAAACCGGTAGGTTCACACATAAGATCCTGTGATGTTTTTGTTGCTTCAACGATTCCTATGGGTTCCCAAATCTCTGCCTGCCTTGTCACTGTACTGTACTGTACTGTAATTTCAGACATTATCTGACACTCAGGTTTTAACAGATTTAGTGAGGTTTCGAGGCTTGAGTCAATTCTTTATTGGTCAGTTTTACCATGTGTTGGCTTTAATTTCATTAAATTGTTTTTGTTAGGATTTAGAAGATTGCTCTGTGTCCGAATTGCTTTATTCTCAGATGAATAAGTCGTTGATTGTCCACTACATCCTGTGTGATGATCTTCTGTCTCCAAATTCCTGAAACAGTCATTTTCCCCAGTAGAGGGGTCAGACCTCAGATCATCTATGGTAAAGCGTTCTTCTAATGAATTGCCCTTATATCTTTTACCCTCTTGGGCAAACATCTGTTGAACCTTCTCAAGCACCTGGGTGGACCCACATAGATCTCTAGTTATCTTCATCCAGTGATCTTGTGTTTTAGGGATGTTGTGCTGTTCTGGAGTTCTGTCTGTAACATCATCGGAATTAAGATGAGAGGCCAGATAGAAAAACAAAGCTTTTGATTGGATTCAAATGACTGGAGAAAACGCAATTAAGATACCAAGGAAATAGAAAGAGACAGAGATTGATTGAATTGTCATGAGATTGGCTGAGTTCTTCTTGCTTGACTTCTTGATTGAATTAAGGGTTGATCATCAAAAATAATTTCAAAAGACATGCCATTTCATGCTGCCTTTGGCGCAGCATGAAATGAAAATTCAAATATTCAGATACAAAAAGTAGCAAGCAACATTTAATTAAAATCAATGGACATAAAAATTTGTGTTTAATTTAATAATCATTAAATATTCATAACGTTTTATATACAAACTATACTGTATACTATACTGTATGAAATATATTGCAAGGAAAAACAAAAAGCACATTATTTTACTATAATTAATTTTACATTTATTATAATTAAGAATAATTAAGAAAAGTTTGGCACATTGGAACTCTATTTGGTAAGCTGATTATAAGGAAGGGAGTGGTGTGTCTACATCAGTAACATATGGGCTATATACATGCGTGACTTCCACGTTTCACAGGAAGAACCCTAGGCAGTTTCCGGTTGGGGAGACTTAAAGCAGAGAGAAATGGAAAAATGAGAAAATAGTTACATTTAGCAGATGCTGTACATTGTGGCACACAGCAGTGGTATATAGAAGTGCTGTTCTACCGTATTTGAAATTATACTTTCATAAGTTAACATTTCGTTGTAACATTCAAATACGGTAGAACGCCACTTATATACCACTGCTGTGTGCCATAATATACAGCATCTGCTAAATTGAACTATTTTCTGATTTTTCCATTTCTCTCTGCTTTAAGTCTCCACAACCTGAAACTGCCTATGGTTCTTCCTGTGAAACGCGGAAGTCACGCATGCATAGAAATTCCTAAAAGAGCTAACATTACAGCACTTATGAAAGGAACTGTCAGTAAAATGATGTTCTTAACTTACCTAACATGCTTTCTCCACTCATGGTGAGCATGGGAGCGTCTTGAATCAATCGGGAGGTTGATTGTGCATCAGCATGCCCATCAACCGCCTCGAGTGCTACCTCCCCATTGGCTGTCACCTCACATCCCAGCACTATTCCATGTTTCTATGCGTAAATACAATCAGACATCAATTTCCTATATTTTCCTATTACGTTCTAATGATCTATTGCTCTCACAATAATTATGCAATGTTTTATACATTTTATATCCTGGCTGTAATTCCCAATATTCCTTCTACATGTCTACCTTTAGAGCATCTCTAAGCCGGTAAACCTCATCCCTGAGAGCTTCTCGTTCATCATGGAAAATGTCTGAATACTCCTTCTGCCTCTCTAAGGCCTTAATGCAACCATCCACAGAGGTGAACAAGCAGGAAGGGAAAGAACACAGGCGTAAAGGAAAGACTTAAGGTTAAGGTACAAGTTTCATCTGACACAAAGCGTTCAGATCCTTAACAAGTTAATAGGTTAATAAGTTAAACAAGCGAATGAAGAATGTGCAGAATTCTAAAAGGGACAATCCATAAAAAAATGCTATTAAAGCTACACTCAATAATTTTGTTCAGTATCTTATACTGATACCTAGTGATGTGGATAAAGTAAAACAACTTTTTATCTCATGCGAGTGTATATCATTTTTAAGATATCTTCGAATGTGAAATTTCTTTCCTTTTAAACTGGTGGGAAAAAATATTAAGTGCACATTTAAGTCTTAAAAGACAGATTTTTTCATGTGACATAACTGAAATAAATGGCCATGGAAAGTAATTGTACCCTGATCCTTTTATCTTTCCACTCCAATGTTTCTTGCAGCTCAGAGATCTCTTTAATGTAATCTTCCTGCTTCCCATGTGACTCTTGGGCTTTCTGAGGCCCGGCCATGAGGGCAAGCAGTGGAAAACACATAGATGAGAAGAAGTATTAGAAGCAGAAAATGTGAAAAGGAGAAAAGCAGGAATGTGACAGAATCTATCTGTGCCAAGTAGACAAAGGAAGGGGAACTTTGACTGCCAGAAAGCACAATTTAGAGCTTTGTTCTTCACAACATGTTACCCACTATATCCAAGTGCACAATGCTCACCATCAACAACTCTTCACTCTGCCTCAGTGTTTCCTTCACCTCATCGAATTGGCCTTTCAGGACACTGTGAACATGATGTTCTCGCTCATGTGCCTGACAGAGAATATAAAAACAACCATCATTACTGACAGGATTCTGAGAAGAGAGACATAATCCACATTTAGCAATTGTAACTGTCAATGTCAGATGCAGAGAAATTAATCCATGCATTCATGACATCAAGACTAGAATACTGTAATGCACTGTTAGGTGGTTGCCCTGCAGGCTTATTACAAAAACTCCAACTGGTCAAAAACACGGCAGCTCGAGTTCTTACAAGTACAAAAAAGGTATGAACATATTAGCCCGGTTCTGTCAACCTTGCACTGGTATAAAGCATCGTGTTAACTTTAAAATCTTGCTTATTACCTATAAAGCCCTGCATGGTTTAGCTCCTCAGTACTTGAGTGAACTCCTCTTGTATTACAGTCCTTCACGTGCATTACGATCTCAGGCGTCCTGTCAGTAGGTAATACCTAGAATTTCAAAATCAAGTGCAGGTGGTAGATCCTTTTCCTATCTAGCGCCTAGACTTTGGAATAGTCTTCCCTGCACTGTCCGGGAGGCAGACACACTCAGTTTAAATCTAGACTAAAGACGCATCTTTTTAATCTTGCATACACTACACTTCCATATATAAATCCTCTGAGGGTTTAGGCTGCATTAGTTAGATCAACCGGAACCAAAAACACAACTGATGCACTTGTTGCATCAAAGAGTGCAGAACAGTACTCTACTCTCTCAGCCAGTCTTGTCTCATTGTTCCAGGGTTACCACAGCGAGCAGGATGCAGTTCATACCAAGACCTGATGGTAGAGCAGAGAATGGAAAGCGCCGACCTGACAAGAGCTGAGATGAAAGAGCTGAATAAAGAAGGATGAGGTCACTTGACACGTCTTCACCACATATTTTAAATGCTATTAGATTATTAATGATAATCTTAAAACTTTAATTTTCCTTATTAGTAAGTTTATTTATTTTTATTTAGCCTTGTTGGGCAAGCACTGTCGAGCTTGTGCAGAGGCAGCAGCTTTTGCCAGAGGGGAACTGGAATCCCCTGGTTGGGCCTGGGTTCTCCTGAGGTTTTTTCTCGATTAGAGTTTTGGGTTCCTCGCCACCGTTTGCATACTGTTTTTTTGCACTATTTGCCTGGCACTATTTCCTGGCCGGGGGGGCTGGTTTAGAATTAGAATTTTAAAGTTTTACTTAATTAATATTGCATATAGGAATTTATAGTCTGTTATATTTGACCTGTGCTTCTCTCTCCTTTATCTTAAATGTGTGCTCTCACTGTGTGTGCGGATGTGTGTGTGCGCGTGCGTGCGTGTGTGTGTGTGCATGCATGCGTGTCTGTGTGTGTGCGTGCGTGCGTGCATGCGTGTCTGTGTGTGTGCGTACTTGTCTGTGTACGTGTGTGTGTAGTCAATATGTCTCATGTACAGCTGCTTTGTAACAATTAAAACTGTAAAAAGCGCTATATAAATAAAGTTGAGTTGAGTAATCGGCAAATGTCCAGAATTAGAGGAAGTGTGTCTCACCCTGGTTTTCTCCTCACACTCTCTGCGTGTCTCACACAGTATTTCCTCCATCTCCATAAGAGTTTCTCTCAGGGTGTCCACTTGATATATGAGGTTGGTCTTCTCATTGTCCAGCTGAGCATTGGACACCATGGACTTACGGTACTTCTCCTCCACCTCCACTAGGGAGTCCTGAGAGAAGACAAATTCCAAAGATGATCTCTACAGTCTTTCGTGTTTATTTTTGTACAGCTGGGTCAAGATACCCCTCATCATCTAAGGTGCCGTCTTGTGATTATTTTTAGTTTTGTGCCATAACAAAAACATTCTTGAATATGTTAACTGATCGAAACCTCAATTTTACCTTCATTTCTCGTATGGAGGCCTCAGTGTCAGCTGAAATTGAGGTATCACAACTCCCTCTTCGTGATGACCCTCCACCGAGGGATGCAAGAGTCGCAGCTGAGAGGGTGGAGGCTGTCCTGGAGCCCTGAGGATTTTGTTTACACATTTACTTAGTGGTAGATCACTTTGTTATTGTATTAAACAATATATAGTCCCTTTGTGTTTGTCAGCATAACTGCATCTATTGTTAAAGGAATAGTTCACCTTCAAAATGAAAATTGTCATCATTAAGCCTACTCTCCTTGTTGTCATTTTAAACCTGTGTGATTCAAAATGTTGGTAACCAAAAACAGTTGGCCCCATTGACTTCTATCGTATGGACACAAAACAGTTTTCTGTTACCAACATCGTCTTTTGTGTTCTGCAGAAGAAAGAAAGTCAAACAGATTTGAAATGACAAGAGGGCATGTAAATAATGACAGAATTTTTATTTTGAAGGTGAACTATCCTAGCCTGACTACGTCATACTTCGTACTTCCGCTCAATTTCAGTTCGCTTCTGTACTCAGTCTGATATAGCAAACCAAATCCCAGATTACCAGCCGTCCAACCAACGAACAGAGGGCGGGCTAAGAGCCGTGACGTAGATGCTTAGCGCCGAATTTAAGATTGTAGTTTAGGTTAGGGAAATCTAAAACGACAGCGGACATGGAGACACTGGATGCTTTTCGCTCTGTTGTGGAGAATATTCCCGGCATTTGCCAACTGAAGCCCGAACAAGAAGAGTGTTTGGTTCACATTTTGAATGGAGGTGATTTCCTCGGCTTTTTTAAGGCCCTCAGAGTTTTAGAGGGTGAATCTCGGTCTCTTTAATCTGTCGAGCTCGAACTGGCACCCTTTTGCAGGTCAGTGTCTCCTTTCTTTTCCAGTCCTTGAATATTGACATGTCATGCTGTAATCTTGCAATTAAATTGCAGCATTTCCGACAGACTCGAAATGAACGAAGAGCTGTGTTTAACAGAACTAATCCTAATTTTGACAGTTGGCTGCAAATATTTTCTTGTTTGTCTCTACTGTCAAATATTAGTTTAGATGCACTAATTGTACTGTGGATGATTTACTTCACATAATCTGCAAAAATCGTTCACAGCCATCTTCACGCCGGTATTTCGCTCGATGGTTTCATTTTCGCCGCATACCTGTGTTCGAGGCGGCTGAGCCGGCGCATAACATCAGAGATGGGAAGTAACGAAGTACAAATACTTCGTTACTGTACTTAAGTAGATTTTTCTGGTATCAGTACTTTACTCCACTATTTATTTTTCTGACGACTTTTTACTTTCACTTCTTACATTTTTACGCAAATACCTGTACTTTCTACTTCTTACATTTTCAAACCAGGCTCGTTACTTTAGTTTTAATCTGTATTTGATGCACAATCAATATTATTGCTTGTCATTGCGTGACTTTTTCAACCTAATGATAGGTCTGACTAAAAGCTGAAGCGCTGTGTGAGGTGGCCACTAGCCAATCAAATGTAAGAAGGCGGAAGTTACTGTTTACAGAGCAAAGCGGTGACCAATCAAATCAAAGAAGACGCAGTAACTGTTCTCAGATCTCGAGCATGATATTCTGCATCATGTGGTGACTCGTGAATGGTAGGGTTTTTTAGCGCGAAAGGACCAGATTTTAAATATGTAATTTAGCTATTTAGCTATTCGCATGTTCTACAAACATATACTTCACGAAAGATGTACTGTAGTTCTGTCAGAAGTTAAGGCAGCTCGTTAAGGTAAGCGCATTATTGTTGCTGTTGTTCATTAGTATGTATGAATTGTATGTTTTTTGCTATCGTGGTGTGTGCGTTAAGTTCATGAACGAGTGAAAAATACCTGCTCATTGCGATGTGTTTTCGATGCGAACTAATTATAGTGGGCACTTTTGCACAAAAATGCGCTAATTTCCTGATTGCCATTTGAAGTGGTTTCTGGACATATCCTATTAGTCTTGTTTTCTGATTTTCTTAATGCATTTGCCTTGTTTGATCTGTTTGATCTATTTTCCTGATTTTTATTATATTTTTTCATCTTGTCATGATTAAAATTATAAGGAAATAAAAAACGATCCTTATCAACGTTGATTGACATTGCAATAAAATACTATCACATTATTTTGGAAGTTAAAATTTTGGGCTGGTTTTTGTTGGAGTGAGTAGGTTTTAGTGAGCCTTTGGGCTGGAAATCGTCCACCTAATCTAGCAACACTGACATCAGTTTTAATGCTGAACGAGTGTAACGTACAATGTAAGAGGCTAAACATTTAATATTTTAAAGCGAGGCATAATTTCAAGAAATGTGTTTAACCAATCGAGAAAAACAGTACCACAATCACAGTACCAAACAGTCATTTCCTGGCTATTACGCATCGCAGACAATAGGCTACTAGTCTAAGAAGCTGCCACGGACCAAGGCGGAAGGCAACACGAAGAATAGCTAAAATTATAGTTGAGAACTTGAGACAAAGGGAATTCTGTCACAATTATTATCAATACGCTTGTCATTTACACTCTTATCTTACATCATAATTGTATTATAAATTTGTGTTTTTTTCCACTACCTAGGTAGTGGCAAATAGATTTATTCCATCAGTCTTTTTTATGCTTGTGTTCTACATAATGGTAGTTCAGTTGTGAGGTACGAGCGTGACTCTAAAACAGGTAGTCGTATTGGCTACTTTTTACTTAAGTACATTTTAGAGCCCATACTTTATACTTTTACTTGAGTAAACAAGTTTAGTCAGTACTTCAACTTTTACTTGAGTACTTTTAAACATGAGTATCTGTACTTCTACTTAAGTAAAGGATGTGTGTACTTTTGCCATCTCTGCATAACATACATCATAACCAAATGTTATGTGATTGGCTTATGGGTACACCAATGATTTTAAACTTCAGACAAACGCCCCCCCACGAGAAAGTAAACACTTGTCAATTATGCCATTCCCAGACTCTGTCTACACAGCAAAGCGAAGTAGCAGAGTTTGGTATTACTAGGCTAGAACTATCCCTTGACCATCACAAAAACAATGTATGACCCTACTGACCTTTTCTAGGAAGTCTGATCTTTCCTCCACCTAGGTGAAACAAATTGCATTATTGTAGTTAATTGACATATTTTATGCTGAGTCTATTCTGTTATCCATGAGGGCATCTATTCAGGGCCATAAAGAATTATTTTCCATCCACTAGAGGGAGCCGTAAACAAAAAATATTCATGCAGGATTCATGAAACAGCTAATGCAGAGAAAGAGAACATGTCTGTATTTTGTCATGGACTACTATATGTTACACACATAGTAGATTTGACTTTGAACTTGCAGCAGGTTGAGGTAGGGATGAAAAGCAAAGCTCACCACAGGACTGGCACGAGCTGAACTGGCCCTAGATGAGGCCCTTGAACTGGAGCCCAGGAAGCCGTTGTAGTCTGAGGGCTGACCAGGAAAGCAGGCACATAAAAATAAACAGAATAATATGGACAGAAAACAGATGTTTGCGAAAATTGTGTTACCTCTCAGAATCAGAGGGAAAATATTTGAATTAGCAGATTCAAGAGAGTTTGAAAAATAAAGCAGTAACATGCTCACATTCTAAGTCACACTGACACACACACAACCTGAGTGGGTTTCCATGCAAAGGATGGCCAAATCTCTCTGACATGTAAACAACCACAATTCTATCACAAACAACAGACGTTAAGCATAAAATGCATGCTTTATTAAATTAGAGATAAACCACTCTTATTAGAGCCTTGTAGGCAACTGAACACAACAGTGGTGCAGGCTCAGTAGTGAAAATTCCCCAAACATTCGTCAGAAAACCTCATGACAAACAAAGACACAATGCCTGTGATCTGAAACCAAAACCATGCAACAGGCATCACAAGCCCAGGCCGGCACCATGCGACAGACCATGTCCCTGTCAGAGGGAGAGATGTAAAGATGGGGCCTTACAACTCTTGTGCTGGAGCCACTGAAACGCCTAGAACCAGAAAATGAACTTTCTTCATGCAATGAGCCCTGCAGACAGAACAGAGCCGTTCACTACACACCTTACCAGACCATGTTCACCTTATACACACTTTCACACATGGGAACCGTTAAATTGTAGTAAAATTTTCAGATGACCACATCTGCTACTTACACATGCAATGACTTTCTATGCCGAGCCGAACCGCTACTACTAAACAGCACCAAAATGCTGTTATAACTCTACAAAGTAATTCGTCAAAAATAATCTAAAATCATTAAACAAACAGCATCAATATGAAACTTTTCCTACAATGTCCTGCAAATTGCTGACCATTCAATTTACAAAAAATGCTGTATGTGGGAAAGTGCCGTATATCTTTGACTCAACCAGTTTGACCAATGGCCCTCTAATTAAGCTTTTATGAATCTAAAATAGCACACCACTGTGAAACGTAAGATACTGTATCATGCAGATAAAATAGTGTAACACATTATGGAGAGGAAATTAAGATAAGACAGCACATTAGTTTTTTTTTTTAATGCACAGATTTTAAGTATGAGGCTAGAAGCCAATGCTAATAATTCTACTTTTTGATAAAACATGTAACCAAAGATATTGAGTGTATTTGGTTACAAAACTGCATGCATCTGCCCAGATGGACAACCTGCATTTCAGGCTGCAATATGATACATTATAAGTGCTAGAAACAAACCCTGTGACTTCTTGAGCGGGGGTTTTCACTAAAAAACGCAGAGGGCTACAAACACACAAACACAAAGAGAGATGAAGAAATATGCATATACTTATACAACTTATGTTTAGAAAAAACACATATTCTTCAGAGAAATCATCTCTCAGCTCTTACAAGTTAATAAACGTTATGACATCAGATGAGGGACTGCCATCTATTAAGGACCACCATCTGCGATCTATTAAGGACGCAACTCCTTCTCATTTATAGCCATTAAATGAGTTTGAAACCTTGAACCAAATCCACCAGATGAAGAAGGTGATGAATTAGAACAATAAAATGTCTTAAAATGTATGTAGTAGTGGCAAAATGAATGACCTCTGTTTTCTGATTGGTGGATCTTGCTTAGGGTTTGTGTGTAGAACTGTAGATCTTTGTAATAACATTTACTTCAACAAGCAAGTTGGAAACACTGACTTAAACATGCTCATATTAAAAGTAAATTACTCTATGGAGATTTTGAAAGGGATTTTTATATTTAAAATCCTATTGTTTAGACTTAAAGCGACAGTTCACTGAAAAATTAAATTCTGTAATCGTTTATTCGCCCTCATGTCTTTCAAAACCTGTACAGTATATGACTCTGTCTTCTGTGTATATAATATAATATCAAAAGATATGTTTTGTGTCCAAGACAATGGGGACCAGTGTTGTTTGGATACCAACGTTCTTTAAAATATATTCTTTTGTGTTCAGCAGAAGAAAGAAGGTCATGCAGGTTAGGAATGACAATAGGATGAGTAAATGCTGAAAGACTAAATTTTCGGGAAAACTATCACTTAAAGTTTGCTGTAAGATGCCTAAATAAATAGGTAAATAAATAATTAAATTAAATAATTGAAGAGGAAATGTGAGGGATTTGGAAAGGGACAGACCCGTCCATTTTGTAGTCTGGCTGATGGCAGACTGCTGGTGCTACTGCAGAGATCTGTGTGGTTGCCCTATGGTAAGCAAAAGAGGACAAAAGGACAACATAAGAATGAGAAAAAAAACATGATAGCTGAGCAAATAACTGAGGTGACAGAGACAAGAATGACTTAGCAAGACTGAATGAATGAATGGGGGAATAAGCAGTGACAGCTGGAGCTCTGTGTGCAGATGGCAGCACTTAATCATTATTAATCATTATTAACAACACTCAACAGGAATTTTAGTAATCTGATATTAATCAGTAATCAATTCAGTAACAACTATTTTAACCAAAACTGTGATTTAAATTGCTTTGAGCAAAAAGTACATATATCGACACCATCAACACAAAAAGTAATTGAACAATTGACCACAATTATGTTTAAAAAGAGCCTATACAAAGTCTATAGACAAACTATAGACTTGTAACATCCTCTATCATAAGTGTTTGGTTATTAAAATAATAATAATAATCAGTGTTGGGTGTAACTAGTTACTAAGTAATTAGTTACTGTAATTTAATTACTTTTCCCTTGAAAAAGTAAAGTAAGGGATTACTCTTATTTTTTCTGTAATTTAATTAGTTACTTTTGATGTAATTAAACTAAATACTTTGTGTAATATATGTGTGTGCAATAGTGGAATTGACATCAAAATTCAAAGTCTAACTTTAAAATCTGTGCTTTAATGTATAATTCACACATTTGTAATACTTTGGTCAGTTAATAAGAGTACTTTATGTAGTTTAATATTATTTATTTGAATGAATTAAAAGAGCCCTTTCATGTCTATCCTTGAATCACTAAACTAATCAAGGTTGATGTAGGATATAGAAAGTAATTAGTAATAAGTAACTAAATACTTTTTGGAGAGAGTAATTTGTACAATAATCTAATTACACTATTGAATATGTAATTAGTAACTAGTAATTGATTACTTTTTGAGAGTAACTTACCCAACACTGATAATAATAATGTCAAACATGGTTCATGAAATGCATGACAGAGTAAAAAACTGCATTCAAAATCTTTCCCTACTCAAGACTAGAGAAGGATGCATGATTTGAATTAATCGTATTAATCATTAAACGTATTAAGCAAAAGTGGATGTTTTCATTTTATTTGTAAGGTATGGAAATAGAGTCAACGCCAAAGAGGAGGGATTGTAGACGTACTAACCCTCAAACTGCCCCGACTTCCAAGAGACATCCTTTCTTCATCATCTGATATCTAAGACAGGAAGACACAAACAGGGAGTTTAGACTTTTTGTCTTGCCATGTTCCACTAAATAGTGCAACGTGCTACATTCTGTCAATTGATTCACTTTATTTCTGTAATGTTGCGCCAGTTAGCCACGCCCATACTAAAATGTCATAGCCAGCTCTTCATGTACAGTATATTTAACATCAAACTTGGAAAAGTAGAGTAGTCATGTCAAGTCTGGAAAAAATATGTTTTTTTAGTACAGTCTGTATACCCATCCCCCATTGACTCCCATAGTATTTATTTTCCCTACAATGGCAGTAAATATGGGATGAGATCTGTTTGGTGACAGACATTCTTCCCAATATCTTCCTTTGTGTTCAGCAGAACAACAAAATTTATACAGGTTTGGAACAATCTGAGGGTGAGTACATGATTTTCATTTTTGGGTGAACACTTTAATATAGAATGTGTGCCATTTTACAGCTTTAAACAGAGCTCATCAAATCAGAATTCAAGTATTCTTAAACTAAAGGAAGGCAATCTGATTAAAGCTCGATATTTATTTTATAAAAAAGACGAATGAAACAGAAGCATGAAAAGCAGAAGGGTAGATACAGACCGAGGTGTGTCTCCGTGTGTGGCGAGAATACCGCTCACTGTCTTCCTGCAGATCAGAGCAGGACAAGAGGAAAGAAAGCAGGTTTGAAGTGAAAGGGCCACATGATCATCAAACACCGAAACAAGCTATAGAAGAAAAACTGTACAAAGCATGCAGTGAGATTCAGCTGTATATCACATCACGTTTTATTATGAGGTTTAGTCTGAGACAGGGTGTCTGGCGTGGTGGGGAGGGGGTGAGTGCTTAAAGATGTGGGTCATGCATGCTACTGCCCTATAATCCTACTTTATGTTATGACCATCTCTGCTAAGCTTAAACATGTCAGATGGGCCTCCTGAAAGCCCCCCAACCCCTCTCCACCTCTGTGCCAGTAAAACCTGTAAAATGAAGATCAGACACAGTCTGCCTAAGAAACACATGCAACATGCAACAAATTCACATTTCGTTCTCTGAATGATACTGGAAACACACAAGCACTGTTACCGAACAGGGATTTCATTTACTGCCTGTCGTGACTGTGCACTTTCTCTAAAGCAAATTCTAGCTTTGGCGGTCTACTGCATGCTGCAGTGTGATTTAATGACAGGTCATACCATCCACTGTTCAATATGGCCCCATTTGCTGTCCAGCCCATAGTATTTCTGGTGCAGAAAGGAGGAGAGCAAGATGATCAGATGAGGAGGGAATATGAAATTATAGTGGGAAAATAAAGGGAGGTTTAAAGGAAACGTGAAGTCAAAGAACCTGGTTTAAACACAGGATTGCTTCTGTTTTTTTATTCCTCAAGCTTTTAACATATTTTTGTAAGCTGGTGCTCATAAAATGTTCTTAATGCAAAAATCTACCACTAGCTGTTCTGAAGATTGAATATGGGGGGGGGTAAAAACAAATATAAGGGATGTATATCTTATATATCTTACCTTTTGTGCCTGATATATCTAATAAACCACAAAGAATACCAGGATGAAAGAGTGAGTGAGTAAGAGAAAGAGAAAGAGAGATGGTTTTACCAGAAAAAAATCAAGACATTCAAGGTGAAAAAGAAATAAGAGCACAGGTGTCATTTGTGAATATGATCTGGTAAAAAGTAAACACAGTCTAAAAGTATATTAAAAGTCTAAATATACTTTCATATTTAGGCCATAACTTCACAACATTGAAACATTTTACCAGAGATGTCTTGACAGTGGTATTGTGTTAAATCTGGACGTTTTTATATTGACTGACCACATAACACCTGACACATGATTTCCCAGGTGTTACTGTAGGCCTACATTAGATGCACTTCAAGACTTGTTTTAGGGGTTTAAGGTGCACTGTAATTTTGAGATGGCTTGTGGGGTTGTGACAGAATTTACACAACTCTCAACTGTAGGTACACTGCAAAAAATGACTTTCTTACTTAGTCTTTTTTTCTTGTTTTCCAGTAAAATGTCTAAAAATTCTTGAATCAATATGCATTTTCTTGATGAGCAAACTGACCTAAGTTTTGTTTTTAGTCAAAAAATAAGAAGTTTCAGTGAATTTGTGCTTAAAACAAGCAAAAAAAATCTGCCAATGGGGACTAAAAAAAAAAATCTTGAATTAAGGTTGACCTTTTTCTTAGTCCCCATTGGCCGATTTTTTGCTTGTTTTAAGCACAAATTCACTGAAATTTCATATTTTTTAACTAAAAACCAGACTTATTTTTCATCAAGAAAACGGATCTTGATTCAAGAATTTTTTGACATTTTTACTGGAAAATAAGAAAAAATGACTAAGTAAGAAAGTCATTTTTTTACAGTGTAGGCCTACTACAATCCACTAATGAACAATATCCCATTACTGTAAAAGAAAACTTTTTGCAAAGTGTAGAAAAATCATATTCAATGATGTACCCATCAAGTTAAAAGTACTATAACACTTTCATTGCATCGAGGAACACATCATAATCATACTCTCAAAAAGGTTTTCAAACATATTAGTAAATATGTATTACAACATTTGTTTTATAATTATTAATACAGATGCTTATAACCTAAAATAAACTGAAGCAGTTCAGATGATGTCCTGACCTCTTTCTGTTGCCTCTCCAGTTCCTTCATTCGGATTTCTCGAGCTTCTGCACGGGCTGCCCGTTTAGCTGCCAGTCTGGCCTCTGCCTGACAGAGAAAGACAGAGAGGGGAAGACTGGGTGCCAGCTAGAACCTTTGCAGTGTAGCTTTCAGAGATTAATTTAAGGAATTTCCACATGACTAGATATCAGCACATCAAAAAGGTCTATTTACAAGAATTCAATGATTAATCCAGCATAGTTTTAATCTCATCAACCGTTTAGGCAACACAATTTTGGAAATGCCATTGATTCATTTGGCAGACGCTTTTATCCAAAGCGACTTACATTGCATTGTATTAAACATTTGTTTCTGACATTTGTTTGCATTGTATAATACAATGCAATGTAAGTCGCTTTGAATAAAAGGTCTGCCAAATGCTAAATATAAATATATTATTACACAACAGATTTGACCTACAATACTAAAGAAAAACAGCAGAGGGCAGTATTTTCAATGTGTAAATCAAATAATAGTGACTGGATTACACTCATTTGAGCACTTTACACTTAAATGTTTCAAACAAAACAGAAGCCAAAACAATAAAAGGGCTACACCCGAACCTATTTACAGTGAATTAATACATTGCCTAAGCAAACCAGACAGATGTTGTAATTATTACCCATAAACCAAATCGTTTATTAAAATAAAATAAAAATGAAACCATTCATCAGCCATCCTACACAGTAAAAATAAAAGGTGCCTCAAATATCCTGTTGTGTACTCAAAGAACCTTAAACTGTATTTTAAGTGCTCCAAAGCTCTTTTTCTCAATAAAAGGGTTATGGTGGAACCATCTATAGTCTTTGTGGTTCTTCCAGGAACCTAGAAGATTCTTGAATAACCCCACACAGTAAAAAGAAAAAGTGCCTCAAATATCCTGTTGTGTACTCAAAGAACCTTAAACTGTATTTTAAGTGCTCCAAAGCTCTTTTTCTCAATAAAAGGGTTATGGTGGAACCATCTATAATCTATGTAGTTCTACCAGGAACCTAGAAGATTCTTGAATAACCCCAAATTCAGTTGTGAAGTTCTGGAGTCACCTTTTCACTACACTGGGACCTCAAAGTGCTTTGCGGGTTATTGAAGGAACTCAAAGTCTAAAAAATGGTTCTTGTAAGATCTGTAAACTTGTAAGTGGTTCCTGGAGAATCTCTCTTGTACATGACAGTATCTAGAGGAACCCAAAAAAATTCTGATCTGATCAATTAGTGTCTGATCATTTTGATGTTTTATGAGAATAAGAATAGTCCAAAGTTTGGTTTTTGGCCCCTGCTAAGTGAACACACATTTTAAAATCATGCACATGATTAGAAAAGGCTAAATGTTTATTTTGAAAAATTTCAGCAAGCTTTTTGATTATTTTATATTTCTTATTTGTATTATATGATTAATTATATTAATATATTATAAATAAACATTTTTATTCTATAAGTGGATCCTGAAGTCACTGAAATCTTTTGAAAATGTAAACGTTGTTGTGCTTTACAAACAAACTGCAGCTGCTCTGTGTTTATTGTGCAGTCTCGCCCTCCACAGCACTGTGGCGCTGTTGGGCCAATGTCGCAGCGTCAAGGCATGTGTCATGTGGCGCTTTCGTTAGTATGTGTGTTTAACTTTTTCCAGCTCTGCGCAGACCGATCACCTTATGACAAAACGCATACGGACTTAGAATAACATCTCTAAAGCATACAGAGCAGTCAGGTCACAAATAGCTCTCACTGTGCTTTGATGTAGCCGATCCGTCTGATCAGTGGCACGAGTGTTCACAGGTGTAGCCCGCTCCCGCGACAGGCGGGAATTCAAAATAACGGATCGCAACAACCTCTCGACTGTCCCATTGGATGCAAGTAAAGTCCAAATATATAAATAACTTAAATATACTAACTATATACTAGTATATAAATGTATACTCTGACACGTCTAATTGTATGGCCGCTTTTGGCTGTTTAAACCATTTATTTACACAGTGTAGGCAGCGCATGTTTTAGCCGAGATGCTAACGAATATAAGCTTGTGGGGCTAACGTTAAATGCGTAACGTTAATGTTAAATGACAAACAACTTTTAGCTATTATGTTCACTTTTATTGAATGTATAGCTCTTTTTTTAACTTATTGATGATTGTGTTGAATGGTTTTCCCACCCATGTTACATAAATTGTCTGTAATTAAATATTTTTATCATTCAGTTCTGTTTTTATCCTTTTAACTCAGAATTTTCAGTATTTTCCAGTTGAGCAGCAAAAAAATGTAAGTATTATATTTATTACGATATATTCATTATTATGTTATTTGTTATATTTGCACATGTAAAAATACTCATTGACAATGGAAAATCTGAATAAAGTGGATTATTACAGTTATTGCTATAAATAGCCTATTGTACTCCTTAACCATAGACCAAAACAGTGACTTCCAGGCATTGTAATATTTTGTTTATTGTTACATTTGTAAACCAATTTGTGATGTGCTAAATGATTAAATGTAATGTTTTATGAGACGTTATCTAAATCTCTCTTTTTGGTCTCCATGTCTTATTCGCAGGGACACCCAAGGCCAACAGACCCAGCCCACCCTGATGCTCACCCTTGCAACAGGCGCAGCTCCTGTTCTCTTTTTGCCATAAATACTTTAGCAATGCAAAATTGTGAAATGTACTATAGAAATAATTTTTACTTTTTTCGCAAGGATTTGCTTTTTGGCAAATTACAACTTTACCATGGGTGTAGGCCTTGCTATGAGAGACTACTTTTTTACAATTGTACATTTGTACAAAGTACCTGAAATATTTCTGTATTTATATTTAAAGTTAAGGCAAATTATTTGGTTAGTTTTGTTAAGATAAAGACTTTTCATTTATAACAATATCACCAACACAATATTAATTATACGTGTGATTTCATGAATTTAGGATGGTAATGTTCAATATTGACCATTCTGTAAATATTTATTCAATGTAAATTGTTGTTGTTTATCAATAAACTGTTGTATTTGATTTAGTATTTCTGCTTATTAAAATATTGTGAATAGCAAATATAAACTGTGAAATGGTGCCTTGAAGCACCCAAGATGGTTCCAGACCATTTTAATAAAAGGGATCCCCAAGAAGCCTTGAGGGTTCCTCAGAGAACCGCCCTTCATTCATTAAGCGGTGCCTTGAGTTTCCCCTGAGGGTTCCGCCGGCGTGGCAATGTGAAGAACCCCAAATGGTTCCTCAAAGTACCTTTAATTTTTACAGTGTAGGAACATCTTTGTCATGGGTTTTTTTGGTTTTTAGAACGACATTTTGTATTTCTGAGTACAATGATGTCTGTTGTTTTACAGTTTTTTTGCTCACTATACAGTCATATTACAATTGTGAAATTTGAAGTGCCTGCATTCTTAAAAATGTATTTTGCTAAAGATATATAAAAACTACATGGATGTCTGATTCATCAGTCAGCATTACATCTAGAGCAGGGGTATTCAATTAAAGTTCCAAGAGGTCCAGTCTTTATACTTTCTTCCAAACGGAGGTCCGGACAATATGATTTTTTTTAAATAACAAAAAATAAATATTTAATCAATTTAGCACACTTGGATATATATATAAAAGTTATGATCTTTTGTCAGGCCATTTATTTTATATTTTGATATCCACAGTAGCCTATGTATGTAGGCTCTGTGGCTTTAGGGGAATGCCCTCTTAATAGAAGTCTGATCATTAATATTTGTAAATAAAAAAGCTACAAACAACAAATTTAATGTAATAATTAAATTGCTCTCATCATAAACAGAAAACATTACTTACTAAATTAGCCTTTCCATGCCTTTTATACCAGAACTACGTCTATTCCCAATTAGAACAAAATGTGATCCTGTTAGTGAAAACCCAGCGAGTCTTTTTACTGTTTTCTACATAAAATCATCCTACAGAAGATTCTGTGAAAATATAACAACAATATCTTCAATATTGACTGAATAATGCCATTTCAAAGATTAAAATTTTAGTTAATGCTTGAAATTAATATTTGATGCTTGTTATTTAATAATTAATTCGTTTATGAGACTTTAGCCTGGGTTTTCACAGGGACACAAATGTTTACATGCTGATCAATAATGCTAATGATAAATGTAGGCTAGATAAAAACGTTCATAAAATATCGCAAATCTGCTTGAAAGGTTGGATACATATAGCAAACAGTAAACAGACAGAAACAAATACTTTAATATTGCTGCATTTTGTTTACTGTTGTGTCTCCATTTATCTGCTCTGCGTGTCTGCACTAGTGTTGTTAAAATAATCACGTGTCTGCTGCTCTTCATGCGGCGCGTCTTTGGCGGGAGAGAAGCAGCGCACGCGGAGCGGAAAGGGTTCAAATGAAGCGCGTTTATAGCTAAAAGATATCACAGCATATAGCGACAAAAGATCAATTACATAAATGTCCCTGAGAGTACGCGTGATGTGATTCTCCGTTGTGTAGACGCGCGGCTCAATTTAAACAACTGAAAGAGTGAAAATTTGAAAAGTCTCGCGGTCCGGATGAAACGAAGCAAAGGTCCGGATCCAGCCCGGTCCGCCAGTTGACGATGCCTGATCTAGAGATTCAGTTCTTCAAGATTACCCTTTGAAAGCATAGTGAGATAAGTCCCTATTAGTTTTGACATTTGTTTGCAATAATACACTGTTTGAAGTCTGGCTAAATCTCTAACAAACAGGCCATAATAACAAGCTTGCCAAGCGACACACAGAGACTGTTAGGAAGCCACTGTCTTCCTTTGTCCGAACAAGTTGCTACTCATTGAAAAGACAAGCCTGTGTCCTAGATCCTGTCAAGCACATCCAGCCTGTCAGCAACATGCAGGAGGCCGGAAAACTCACACACAGTGCAATTCACACAAACTACCGAGAGTGTCAGAGACATACTTATGAAAAACAACCTGTCTATACAAATACTATTTTAGTGAAGTCAGAAATTTTAGCCATGCTACATTGTAAATAGTGTCACGGCTGCAATGCTTAATGCTGCGATACACTGGCAAGAGGACAAGAATGCAATTTCTGAATGGATGTCAATGGAGGAGATGATTCAGTACACTGAATAAACTGATTTTGTGAGGAAATAGCATATCAATGACAACCTTCTAATAATCAGCAAAATTGTCAGATCAAATAATCCCCATTTTTGTTATTTTCGTTTGGTGTTAGAGTTACATTTGGAATAAAACAGCTGTTTTATAGTTGGTAAGTGACATCAGGACCTTTGTCAAATGAAAAACAGAACTTCAAATATTTGTCAAAACTAAAAAATGCCTAATACATATGCAAAATTTGTCGCTTCAAATGTTTTTATCACTGACTCATACCAAGTCACAGTAATCGATGGCACATTCAGTTTAATGTTATATTTAGATTACCCAGTTAAGATTTGAGTAGTGGTGTATCAAAGCATCGCAAACGTGACATCCTAAAAGTGTTGAAGTACGTACAGTTTATGTTTAATAAGAACTATCGGCTAAAACTTTTCTTTTCTCTATTAAGACATGAGATCCAGGTTCTAATACACTTTACTTTTAAATGTACATTATTTTTATAGTTATGGTTTAGTCCTATATCTACAGTATTTGCCTCTGAATAGGCCTGTAATAAGAGAATCTCTGGTCATGCAATATTGTGAATATTCCACAACTGATTTTATTTATAAAACAGTTAGTTTAGACTCTAATTGGAAGAGCTGGTGTTTGTAGTTGTTAAATGCTGATAAATGCACCGTTCACACATTATATGTTAATACACTACGTTGCAAAATTGCTTGGTAACCACAAACCAAGACACATGAATTTAATTAATTTTCATTCATTTTGACATGTGAAAAAACAAATGTGATCACGGATGAAATGTGTGTTTTGGGAACACTTTTGTGTGAATCCACATTTCACATGTGTCTGTTTTTCTAACTATTTTGAAAAAAAAAAATGTAACAGATGTGTTTTATCATATTGCTTCTGTTGTCATTTTATACAACTAATTAGGTACTCCAATCTGTGTGAATAGCAATTTAACTTGGGTAAGAGGGTTTAAGGCATTATGTTTCAGAACCTCCCATAACCTCTGGTAAAATAACATGCCTGTCATGGTTTTTTCCTTTATTATGCATTGCATATACATTCCTATTGCATATGTAAGAATAATTTACAGTCAGACAATCAGGATGATTAGTGGTTTATTTTGTACGTTTTGTTTATTTTGTACATTATCCTGCTGATTACAAAGCTTTGTGGCAAATCTTTTAAGAAATCAATTCTGTAATATTGATTTCAATTTAAATGGCATTATTATGCGGGAAGAAAGAGACCACATTGTGATACAAGACACATGAAACTTGAAATATGAAGGATTGTAGAAATCAGTTGCCAGCACAACAGTTAATAATCATTATACAAAAATATTTGACCGCAGTGTGTCAAGATTAATCAGCATCAAGCAACTCTTAAAAATGTATTATTGCATCCTTAGATCTAGCTTAAATATTGGTTTCACAATTTCCTGCAGTTATAGACACAGTAATCCATTATAGACTAAAGGGATATTCTAACTTTTAGAACCACTGGAAACACGTCATTCCAAATGTTTACGTGCAGGAATGTCTGCTGAAATACTGCATCAGTAAAGCGTAGTCTAAACACATTCACATGTCAGTGAACTCCACAGGACCAAAGTTAACAGCTAAAGCTTTGATCAAGCAGCTCAGCATGCGATGCACATGTATGCCATAAACTGCAGCCTTATCAGTAAACCCAAGTCGTGTGTGCATTCTCTGGCTAAAAACCAATGCCGGGCACTTAGTAAACGAAGGTGGTGGAGAAACAAAATTGTTACTGCGAATGTACAATTTGTCTTTAAATATAAAATGCTCCAAGCTTCACTGATGGTCGCAGCTGTCATGCTGAATGATTTCTAAGGCCTACAATTTCACACAAATATGCTCTACCAAAAAAGAATAAAGAAATGCAATCTGTGTTTTCTGCTTTGGCTGACAGCCCTCATCGGGGGAGCTGTATTTTCAGCTTTAACGTTCAGTTTCTGGTTTCGTCTGTAAAAACAGACTACTAGTCGCTGTTATTAGAGGGATTTGAGGTTCTGAGAGGAGAAGGCAGAGTGCTTGTCCTGGATCAGCCATGAGCGTGGCTGAATCTGGCAGATGTTCCTCTTCTCCTCAGCTGTGTCAGGACCCCACAGGCCTCCCTATGGAACCATAAGGAACTGGATTCTTCCCGTGCCAGGAAAGAGATCAACTCTCCAAAACTACATTTAGGAGCTAAGATAATTCAGTGCAATACTGATTTGGCACAAAACATGTTATTTTGGAATGCTGCTTATCTACAATTGACAAACTGCTGCTTAATCATCTATATAAGTAGCATTCAGTGGAGTTTAATCTTCTTAGATAAAGGAATAATGACTAGTACCTGTGCTTAGGATGCACTAAGATGTGTTTGTGGAGCCATGTGTGTGTTTGCAAGTGTTCCTTCCGTAAAAAGGTTTCCAAATTTCCAAACCGATTGCGAGGTCGCATTAGGGGTGTAACGATACACTCAGCTCACGATTCGGTACATATCTCGATGCTGGGTTCACGGTACGATACACATCTCGATATTTTTAAAGGGGTCATATGGCGGAAGTACGTGTTTTTCTGTGTCTTTGGTGTGTTATAAGTTGCCCATGCATGTATTAGACACGTAAAATTGCACAAATGAAAGTGTGGGAACAAAAGATGCATTCTATCTAAAAGCGAATGCTCAACCAGACTTGCCTGAAACGCCTCGTGTAACCACACCCTGGCGAATCTACGTAACTTCGTAACATGATTTGACTAAGACCGCCCAAATCTACGTAGTTAAGGTGGGCGTAATTGTAAATCTCATTGTATCGCCTGTCAGTACAATTGCTTTGGAACCTCATGTTCCGAATATGGTAAGAGGTGTTACATTTCCGTGAAATGCTTGCAGTATTTGACCAATCACTATGCACTGGTGAACTGGCCAATCATAGCACACCTCGCTTTTCAGAGCGATGAGCTTTGTAAAAAATCAGCGCGTTTCAGAGAGGTGGGGCAAAGAGGAGATACAAACATGCACGGTATGTGGAAAATACAACATTTTTAAACTTTAAATTGTGTATACACCTTGCGTTACATCTAAAACAAACAATAATATTCGTTTTAGCAGTGCAATATGACTCCTTTAACAAAATTCAAAAATGAAACTGAAATTCCAATAACATTTATTTTCAAAATATTAACAATTTCAGTAACTTTTTTGTTGCACATACAACTTAATAAAGAATTTTAACATTTTAAGGCTTAAAACTGAACCTGCTGTACTGCAGTTTTGTGTCAATTTTGACAGCAAATTTTGATTTAGGTTTAGTAAGAGTCTTTTGACTAAAACACGATTTAGTTTTAGTCATATTTTAGTCATCCCCATCATTTTAGTTTTAGTCGACAAAATCTACATTATATTTAGTCTACTAAAATCTATCTGGTTTAACTAATTTAAATGGTGTAATTAAATGTTCCATACAAAGATTTAACTGTTTTGACATAATTTACTTTACCTTAGAATTAAATTAAACCAGGTCATTACCTTTATTTTTCAGAAAAGTTCAGTAACTACTGGATATGCATTGTTACAACACAGAGAATATTAGACCATGAACGACATGTACCAGTTTATTCAGTCTCATTTTGACTCAATTGACTCGTTCGTTCAGTGAAGGGCGTGTTCATTCAGTACATTCAACCAATGAAACGCTCTGACAGAGCTCACACTCAAACGCTATTGGCTCATGTATCTTTGAAGCTGCACTGTCTTTGCTTGAAAGACATGTTACATAAACTGCATTACATTTCTTCAATCATGCAAACAACATACTTGGTTCGATTTTTAGCATGTCATTCAATCTTTTAATCTACAGTACGACTCACTTCTCTAATCGGTACAGCGCTGGTTTCTTTTGGCTTTATGTTGCATATCAAGTTATGCAGCAGCTCACATTAGCGGATAAACTAACACTGGCATATAAAAACGTTTGTGCTGCCTTTGTAATGAGCCAGCAGTCACGCTTCAAGTTTGCTGTGTTTTACCGGCAATTGTGAGGGAAAATAAGACGCTTTGTAAATCACAGATTGTGTCTTATGCTTCGATCGAATGAGTGCCTTCTCCCAGAGACTTCTCTCTCTACAGCATATGTGAGATAAGCACACGTGACGGCCTGCGCAGAGTAGGTAGCGTCTTGACAGCTCAGCGAATACAATTAAACATCATATCATAAAATATCCCCATCTCGCTTCGATGCGCATCGTGACAATTTTGCATCGCGAAATATCGTAGTACGAAGTATCGTTACACCCCTAGGTCGCATACATCTGAGATCAAGCCTGAGATCAAACTCAGGCCTCAGCAACTGGATATGAATTAACTTCAACACAATCTAATTCTGGGACGTCCACCTAAGAATAGACTCTATTCAATTAGACAATCCAATATTAAACTCTGATATATTCTTAATGTATTTGTAATCCAAGAAATCCTATCATGAAAATATGTGGTAAGTTTCATGTTCATTCCACTAGACAGAATTGATTTTAAAGACTAAAATGTGCAAATTTATGTTAGTATACTCCTTTTCTATCTTAATTTGGGTAGATAAGCCACTTGTTAGGGTATATTCTCTAAATGTGGCACTGTCATTGCTTTGTTTGAGATTTCTTCTGCCCTTTGTTGATCCAAAGATATGAGTTTGGAGCTACCTACTGTATTTATCTGACCAATGGAAGACTTGGGCACTGTTCGTGATTATGTTTCTCAAAGCTAGTAGCACAGAAAAGAAATACTTCAAAGTCCAACTTTACACTTTCTTTGAAAACCATGAATACATATCATATGAAGATGATTAGATTCCAAACCAAACAGAATTCCACCTCAAGTCATTTAACATATGTGGCTAAGATGCAAGACTAAATTATGAACTTTGCATCGAAAAGAGGGAACAGATGACAAGAGCGTTCCACCTTGAATGCTGACTCACACTTTGCCCTGCTCACAAATGCGTGTGGGCTGGAATGAAAAGTGAGTCAGCAATACAGACTGTAACACAGTAAGTGAAATGTGTTAAAAGCACAAACAGATCATAACAATTATCATGTGATCCTGGTCTTAAAAAGAGTGATTCCTAAAAAAGCCTAATGCAGGCTAATGGATGTGTTGTTGTTTTCTAGGTGACAGGGCACAAAAGATTATACACTCCATAGAGCACTCCAGACTAATCTGCTCTTAGTGCGAAGGATGCAACGCATCACTTCCTGTATGCTCCTCACCTCATTCTACCCAGCAATTTAATCACAGGCTTACTGCAACACACTCACACGCAAACACACAAAGGCCTACAAACATCAGTTTTGCCTCCCAGCTATCACAGAAAGCAACGTAACCTGATAAATGACCATTCATGACGAACAAGAAAACTACACTCTACACTCTAAAAGATGCTGGGTTGAACATTTTGTTGGGTTATTTTCTCAGTGTTGCGTAGTTTTTTGTGTAACCCAATCGCTGGGTTACCGGTTGGGTCCAATTGAGTGACAGTAGAGAGAGTAAACCCCTTCCCTCCTCGACGCTTCAGACAAACTCTACCTTCGCGGGCATTTTGAATCACCTCAGGAACAAGCGAGCGAGGACTGCTGTTACTCGGGAGAAAAATGTATGTTTGAGAGTTTTTAATCTATAAAACTATTACTGTACATCAGAAAATGCAAAAGTATGCAATTTTCTGCAGTTCACATGAGGTTTGAAAAGTACCATCATCTAGCTTCGTTAGCTTTGGTTAGCTAGTCTGTATGCCCACGTTGTACAGCTTTTGAATAATTAAAACGTCCTTTTGGTCAACATTTCCTCTGAAATGTGTGACTTGTGTTAGTCATTTAGTTCGGTAAGCATCTTTATATTAGTTTAAGGTCCATACGCGAGCATCGTGTCAAAAAGCAAACATCCAGCTAACGTTACTCTTTTTTTTTCTAAATACTACTAATGTTCGGTCACGGAACGTAGTTTTAAGACTCTTTTAGATGAGAATGTAGTTGTTAGACCTCAAATACACGATTTATATATACACATAACGCCTCTTTGAGAATTTGCTAAGACGCTGTCAGAGATGTGAACTTCAGGCTGTCAGCGGTCGTTCAGCGCTCGTGGCTCCGCTGAGAGCAGCTTTATCTCTGCCAGTGCTTTGGGAATATGCCGATGGCTCTTATAGTGGTTAACCGTGCAATATAATTAATTTTGGGTATATGAAACGAGCAATCATTGGTCTTATTATTCTTCTACGTGTTCCTGAGTTAGTCTAATTAGTTTAAGAGTTGTATTAACGTTTAAAATATTTTATTTTTTTAAGGCTGTTTAACTTTCTGTACTAGAGCCCTAGAACTCACAGCCTCTGCCACTTTTCTTTTTTTCCACACTGACAGGGTGCAGAATAACAGCTAATAATAATGGATCATTCTATTCAGGAGAAAGAAGAATGGAACTTGGATGTCCTGATACCAAGCTTAAAGGTAAACTGTATTTAGGTAAAATGAAAAATATGTTCACCCATTGTGCTACAAACTCCCAGGAAAAGAATCATCTTCAGTAAGACTGCTCCGTGGATATGTCAGGTAAAGCACTACTGGAAACAAAACAGCTAACGCTCTTTAAAATATTTTGTGAGTTTATATGAAGAGGAAAGTTCTCAGACTAATACATTCCTTGAAAATGTCAACAAATACCATGAAAAAATAAAGTTTTTACTAAAAATGCACCGATACCACTTTTTCCTTTGCCGATCCGATTCCGATACCAGAATTCTGAGTATCGGCCGATACCAATCCTGATCCGATACTAGCACTGTTTTTCTTGATCAACGTAGAATTGCATATAATTTTATCTTTTATTGCCAGAGGTGCATAGTACTTAAGCATTTTTACTTTAAAGTACATTTTAAAATATCTGTACTTTATCAGTGTTTTTACTTTGGAAAAAAAAATACTTCCCTACATTATAAAGCACATCATACTTTTTACTCCACTACATTTCATAAATAAATGTAGTTTTTAACCTTTTAATCCTTGAGTACGTTAAAATCTACCGCATTCTTTTACTTTTATTTACTATGTATTTTTACTTTTAAAAGTAGAAAAGTAGGATTTTTTAAAATGTAATTAAGTACTGTATTAAAAGTAAAATATATACAAATGTATTTATAAATTGGAGTATGATATATGCTTTACAATGTGGTCTCATAAAGTACAGATACTTAAAAAGTATCTCTGTTTATTGCACAAAACTATCACCGTATAAAAGTCTCCAATGCAGAGTGGAACAGACTCGCTCATGCGCATCCTGGACACAGAATGATGCGCTTAATGCNTAGGATGGGCGATATGGCCCTAAAACTTTATCACGATAATTCCTGGTATTTCTTGCGATAACGATAAAAATGACGATATATCCATAATGTCATCCACCGCTGTTTTTTGCGTCAAGTGATAGTAGCTGCATGTAGTCTAGACCCTCAGAAAAACAAATATTATCAAAAAGTAAAACTTACCCCAAATCAAACAGCTCCTAAAATATACCTACAGTGTTTTTGTAAATATAAAATGTAATAGTGAGATTCGACTTCAAAAGGTTGTAGTAAAGAAAAGTTAAATGAACTAAAGCTCAATAAACACATCATGTCAACCTAAAACTGTATATATTCTATTGTTGGGTGGAAACAATCGATCGCATCACGCTGTCAATCACTCTCTCTTGAACTGTGTGAACCTTCTCTTCTCACAGCAACATACACTGAATCTGTCTATGACTCGCGCTACAGAAAGAGAACAGAAAAATGCGGGTAAAAGAAATCTAATTAAATAATCCATGCTTTTATACGCTCATAAACGTATTTAAAATAACGTAATACAAACTCGCATGTGTACCGTATGTAAACAGGCAGCAGTGCTGTGCGCGCTGTGTCGCTATGAAAGCACATGTGGGCGCGAGCTGCGCACGGGACGCTCCGTTCATCCTGTATATAACAAGCAAGAAATCATACTAAACTATTTGCGCACGCGCACATAACATCTAACGAATGTTTAAATAAATACTTTTAGCCAAACTAAATGTTGTGGTGTAACGCATTATGACTATCAACGAATACTTAACAAACGAATTAAATAAAACGAAAGTGAAACTAAACATTAACTCGGACGCATCTACAGTGCCAACCTAAACGAGATTTAGAGCTTTAGTGCAAACTCTTTCTCAGCTTCACGTCCGCCCTCCGCTATACCCGTTTTCACTTCACATGTGAGCTGTGAATGGGTCTCACAAAGATATCTACAAAGAGAGGGGATGACGTCATCAACTAGAATTTATCGTTTATATCGCGGGAAGACTAATTCCTATCGTGTGGGGAATTTCTACCGGTATATCGCAAACGATATAATATCGCCCATCCCTACTCATGCGCATCCTGGACACAGAATGATGCGCTTAATGCATGCGCTTCTACGTTATTTATAGTGCTGTCAATCGATTAAAAAAATTAATCGGATTAATCACACATTTTTTCTGTGATTAATCACGATTAATCGCACATAACAATTATATTTTAAAATATACTTTTACATTTTAATAATTTCACATTTAATCTTCAAATTGATGTAGAAACAACATATTTCTTTAACAGCATCATTTTATGAAAGCTAACATTTTGATATTAGTATTGTAACTGATGTCTCTATTAAATTGATTATTTTAACATGAATTATAGCCATTCAACAGTATAATTGAGAGCTCATGTAGGAAATATACAGAAATTGAAGGACACTTTACAGTCTTTAATGCTAAGGTATAAATTAAATGCAGAAGAATTCTCATTAAAGTTACAAAATCACATTGATTTCTTCTTTTATTTTGTTCTTTGATTAACATTAGTGACAGGAGTCACAGCAGCACACGTTTAAGAACGTGGCCCCTTTAAGAGCTGTCTTAGTACGCAGATCTGACCGTAACCGCACTCCCATTTTCACAACACTTTGCATTCATTTAAGATTTTATTTTACACTTTGAAGTCTGTGCTTAAGAAAACGCTAGACAAAACGGGCTTTCTGACATAATCTTGTGTGGTTTTATCCATTCAAGCACGAAAGAGAACTTAACACGGATGCGCTGTCTGACAGAGATTCACCGACGCAGCCTTTAGCCAATGACTGTACTGTATACACCAGACTGGACCTCGCGTTGCGTTTTGCCGCGTCCCACAGTTTAGAAGCTGTCTATCTTCATTGAACGCGTCAAAGCAACTGTTTCAAATCGAGCTTAAGTGGTTTAAAAGCCTGTACACGAATAAGAGCGTGATTACATAATGTAACGCTAGACAAAGGATGTCAAAACAAACGGATGTTGCGTTAATTGCGATAAATATTTTCTGACGCGTTAATTTGAAAAAATTAATCGCATGCGTTAACGCGTTAATGTTGACAGCCCTAGTATAGTCATGCGCATTTCGGACGCAGAATGATGCGCTTAATGCACCCACTTTACTCACGAGCATCCCTGATGCATAATGCATCCTGATGATGATCCTTCTGATGTCGAAAATGTTCAAAACAGAGAGAAGAGATACATTATGTGTTCAACGCATTGCATCCATCCAACAGTAAAAAAAATAGTGTATGAATGTCGCACAACATAGACCGCTTCCAGTGCTTTGATCTATTACACTCGGCGAGTACCGTCTCTGGCAAAATGCATTTTAAACAAAACCATAGACTATTATCTAAAAATTATGAAGAATAATGAAAACATTGGAACGAGTAACGTCCTGACTGTTACCGGACACATGCATGCTGGATAGAGATTGACAGATGAGAGCACCAGCGGAGGTCAGAGTTTCTTAATTATGCTATATTGGTTTATTCCCCGCATAAAGCTATCGAAATACATAACGTGGAATATAGTGCATGAAAACTTTTACGGTGGTTTCCTGATAGTTGGTACTTTTTGAAGCTTAAGAGTAACATCTATATACGGGTAACCTAATGGATCGGATTTGAATGGAACCCGTCAGTCCGATACCCGATCCAGCAAAAAAGACCCATATCGGCCCCAATTCCGATCCAGAGTATCGGATCGGTGCATCCCTAGTTTTTACCAAAGGTTTTTACTGTACTAACTGCACAGATATCAACATTTGGTTGTTCAAATACCCATGTGAGTTCTCTCTTCAAGTTAAAATATTATTGCTTCAGGTTTGTGCATTTTCATTCATAGAAATCCTACAAAGTTTGTCGCCTCCCGAAAACAGTGTCCTTTCTTCTTCCCTACATTATAAAGCACATCATACTTTTTACTCCACTACATTTCATAAATAAATGTAGTTTTTAACCTTTTAATCCTTGAGTACGTTAAAATCTACCGCATTCTTTTACTTTTATTTACTATGTATTTTTACTTTTAAAAGTAGAAAAGTAGGATTTTTTAAAATGTAATTAAGTACTGTATTAAAAGTAAAATATATACAAATGTATTTATAAATTGGAGTATGATATATGCTTTACAATGTGGTCTCATAAAGTACAGATACTTAAAAAGTATCTCTGTTTATTGCACAAAACTATCACCGTATAAAAGTCTCCAATGCAGAGTGGAACAGACTCGCTCATGCGCATCCTGGACACAGAATGATGCGCTTAATGCATGCGCTTCTACGTTATTTATAGTGCTGTCAATCGATTAAAAAAATTAATCGGATTAATCACACATTTTTTCTGTGATTAATCACGATTAATCGCACATAACAATTATATTTTAAAATATACTTTTACATTTTAATAATTTCACATTTAATCTTCAAATTGATGTAGAAACAACATATTTCTTTAACAGCATCATTTTATGAAAGCTAACATTTTGATATTAGTATTGTAACTGATGTCTCTATTAAATTGATTATTTTAACATGAATTATAGCCATTCAACAGTATAATTGAGAGCTCATGTAGGAAATATACAGAAATTGAAGGACACTTTACAGTCTTTAATGCTAAGGTATAAATTAAATGCAGAAGAATTCTCATTAAAGTTACAAAATCACATTGATTTCTTCTTTTATTTTGTTCTTTGATTAACATTAGTGACAGGAGTCACAGCAGCACACGTTTAAGAACGTGGCCCCTTTAAGAGCTGTCTTAGTACGCAGATCTGACCGTAACCGCACTCCCATTTTCACAACACTTTGCATTCATTTAAGATTTTATTTTACACTTTGAAGTCTGTGCTTAAGAAAACGCTAGACAAAACGGGCTTTCTGACATAATCTTGTGTGGTTTTATCCATTCAAGCACGAAAGAGAACTTAACACGGATGCGCTGTCTGACAGAGATTCACCGACGCAGCCTTTAGCCAATGACTGTACTGTATACACCAGACTGGACCTCGCGTTGCGTTTTGCCGCGTCCCACAGTTTAGAAGCTGTCTATCTTCATTGAACGCGTCAAAGCAACTGTTTCAAATCGAGCTTAAGTGGTTTAAAAGCCTGTACACGAATAAGAGCGTGATTACATAATGTAACGCTAGACAAAGGATGTCAAAACAAACGGATGTTGCGTTAATTGCGATAAATATTTTCTGACGCGTTAATTTGAAAAAATTAATCGCATGCGTTAACGCGTTAATGTTGACAGCCCTAGTATAGTCATGCGCATTTCGGACGCAGAATGATGCGCTTAATGCACCCACTTTACTCACGAGCATCCCTGATGCATAATGCATCCTGATGATGATCCTTCTGATGTCGAAAATGTTCAAAACAGAGAGAAGAGATACATTATGTGTTCAACGCATTGCATCCATCCAACAGTAAAAAAAATAGTGTATGAATGTCGCACAACATAGACCGCTTCCAGTGCTTTGATCTATTACACTCGGCGAGTACCGTCTCTGGCAAAATGCATTTTAAACAAAACCATAGACTATTATCTAAAAATTATGAAGAATAATGAAAACATTGGAACGAGTAACGTCCTGACTGTTACCGGACACATGCATGCTGGATAGAGATTGACAGATGAGAGCACCAGCGGAGGTCAGAGTTTCTTAATTATGCTATATTGGTTTATTCCCCGCATAAAGCTATCGAAATACATAACGTGGAATATAGTGCATGAAAACTTTTACGGTGGTTTCCTGATAGTTGGTACTTTTTGAAGCTTAAGAGTAACATCTATATACGGGTAACCTAATGGATCGGATTTGAATGGAACCCGTCAGTCCGATACCCGATCCAGCAAAAAAGACCCATATCGGCCCCAATTCCGATCCAGAGTATCGGATCGGTGCATCCCTAGTTTTTACCAAAGGTTTTTACTGTACTAACTGCACAGATATCAACATTTGGTTGTTCAAATACCCATGTGAGTTCTCTCTTCAAGTTAAAATATTATTGCTTCAGGTTTGTGCATTTTCATTCATAGAAATCCTACAAAGTTTGTCGCCTCCCGAAAACAGTGTCCTTTCTTCACATCCATAACGCATGTTTATTTCCCTTTTTTAAAATAGAAAACTTGTGCATAGACTGATATTTCTGATGTTTAAACTCGATCAACAAGGATTTACAAACCCGATTCCAAAAAAGTTGGGACACTGTACAAATTGTGAATAAAAAAGGAATGCAATAATTTACGAATCTCATAAACTTATATTTTATTCACAATAGAATATAGATAACATATCAAATGTTGAAAGTGAGACATTTTGAAATGTCATGCCAAATATTGGCTCATTTTGGATTTCATGAGAGCTACACATTCCAAAAAAGNCCTCAAGTCATTTAACATATGTGGCTAAGATGCAAGACTAAATTATGAACTTTGCATCGAAAAGAGGGAACAGATGACAAGAGCGTTCCACCTTGAATGCTGACTCACACTTTGCCCTGCTCACAAATGCGTGTGGGCTGGAATGAAAAGTGAGTCAGCAATACAGACTGTAACACAGTAAGTGAAATGTGTTAAAAGCACAAACAGATCATAACAATTATCATGTGATCCTGGTCTTAAAAAGAGTGATTCCTAAAAAAGCCTAATGCAGGCTAATGGATGTGTTGTTGTTTTCTAGGTGACAGGGCACAAAAGATTATACACTCCATAGAGCACTCCAGACTAATCTGCTCTTAGTGCGAAGGATGCAACGCATCACTTCCTGTATGCTCCTCACCTCATTCTACCCAGCAATTTAATCACAGGCTTACTGCAACACACTCACACGCAAACACACAAAGGCCTACAAACATCAGTTTTGCCTCCCAGCTATCACAGAAAGCAACGTAACCTGATAAATGACCATTCATGACGAACAAGAAAACTACACTCTACACTCTAAAAGATGCTGGGTTGAACATTTTGTTGGGTTATTTTCTCAGTGTTGCGTAGTTTTTTGTGTAACCCAATCGCTGGGTTACCGGTTGGGTCCAATTGAGTGACAGTAGAGAGAGTAAACCCCTTCCCTCCTCGACGCTTCAGACAAACTCTACCTTCGCGGGCATTTTGAATCACCTCAGGAACAAGCGAGCGAGGACTGCTGTTACTCGGGAGAAAAATGTATGTTTGAGAGTTTTTAATCTATAAAACTATTACTGTACATCAGAAAATGCAAAAGTATGCAATTTTCTGCAGTTCACATGAGGTTTGAAAAGTACCATCATCTAGCTTCGTTAGCTTTGGTTAGCTAGTCTGTATGCCCACGTTGTACAGCTTTTGAATAATTAAAACGTCCTTTTGGTCAACATTTCCTCTGAAATGTGTGACTTGTGTTAGTCATTTAGTTCGGTAAGCATCTTTATATTAGTTTAAGGTCCATACGCGAGCATCGTGTCAAAAAGCAAACATCCAGCTAACGTTACTCTTTTTTTTAATAAATACTACTAATGTTCGGTCACGGAACGTAGTTTTAAGACTCTTTTAGATGAGAATGTAGTTGTTAGACCTCAAATACACGATTTATATATACACATAACGCCTCTTTGAGAATTTGCTAAGACGCTGTCAGAGATGTGAACTTCAGGCTGTCAGCGGTCGTTCAGCGCTCGTGGCTCCGCTGAGAGCAGCTTTATCTCTGCCAGTGCTTTGGGAATATGCCGATGGCTCTTATAGTGGTTAACCGTGCAATATAATTAATTTTGGGTATATGAAACGAGCAATCATTGGTCTTATTATTCTTCTACGTGTTCCTGAGTTAGTCTAATTAGTTTAAGAGTTGTATTAACGTTTAAAATATTTTATTTTTTTAAGGCTGTTTAACTTTCTGTACTAGAGCCCTAGAACTCACAGCCTCTGCCACTTTTCTTTTTTTCCACACTGACAGGGTGCAGAATAACAGCTAATAATAATGGATCATTCTATTCAGGAGAAAGAAGAATGGAACTTGGATGTCCTGATACCAAGCTTAAAGGTAAACTGTATTTAGGTAAAATGAAAAATATGTTCACCCATTGTGCTACAAACTCCCAGGAAAAGAATCATCTTCAGTAAGACTGCTCCGTGGATATGTCAGGTAAAGCACTACTGGAAACAAAACAGCTAACGCTCTTTAAAATATTTTGTGAGTTTATATGAAGAGGAAAGTTCTCAGACTAATACATTCCTTGAAAATGTCAACAAATACCATGAAAAAATAAAGTTTTTACTAAAAATGCACCGATACCACTTTTTCCTTTGCCGATCCGATTCCGATACCAGAATTCTGAGTATCGGCCGATACCAATCCTGATCCGATACTAGCACTGTTTTTCTTGATCAACGTAGAATTGCATATAATTTTATCTTTTATTGCCAGAGGTGAATAGTACTTAAGCATTTTTACTTTAAAGTACATTTTAAAATATCTGTACTTTATCAGTGTTTTTACTTTGGAAAAAAAAATACTTCCCTACATTATAAAGCACATCATACTTTTTACTCCACTACATTTCATAAATAAATGTAGTTTTTAACCTTTTAATCCTTGAGTACGTTAAAATCTACCGCATTCTTTTACTTTTATTTACTATGTATTTTTACTTTTAAAAGTAGAAAAGTAGGATTTTTTTAAATGTAATTAAGTACTGTATTAAAAGTAAAATATATACAAATGTATTTATAAATTGGAGTATGATATATGCTTTACAATGTGGTCTCATAAAGTACAGATACTTAAAAAGTATCTCTGTTTATTGCACAAAACTATCACCGTATAAAAGTCTCCAATGCAGAGTGGAACAGACTCGCTCATGGTGGATGGGCGATATGGCCCTAAAACTTTATCACGATAATTCCTGGTATTTCTTGCGATAACGATAAAAATGACGATATATCCATAATGTCATCCACCGCTGTTTTTTGCGTCAAGTGATAGTAGCTGCATGTAGTCTAGACCCTCAGAAAAACAAATATTATCAAAAAGTAAAACTTACCCCAAATCAAACAGCTCCTAAAATATACCTACAGTGTTTTGTAAATATAAAATGTAATAGTGAGATTCGACTTCAAAAGGTTGTAGTAAAGAAAAGTTAAATGACTAAAGCTCAATAAACACATCATGTCATACCTAAAACTGTATATATTCTATTGTTGGGTGGAAACAATCGATCGCATCACGCTGTCAATCACTCTCTCTTGAACTGTGTGAACCTTCTCTTCTCACAGCAACATACACTGAATCTGTCTATGACTCGCGCTACAGAAAGAGAACAGAAAAATGCGGGTAAAAGAAATCTAATTAAATAATCCATGCTTTTATACGCTCATAAACGTATTTAAAATAACGTAATACAAACTCGCATGTGTACCGTATGTAAACAGGCAGCAGTGCTGTGCGCGCTGTGTCGCTATGAAAGCACATGTGGGCGCGAGCTGCGCACGGGACGCTCCGTTCATCCTGTATATAACAGCAAGAAATCTACTAAACTATTTGCGCACGCGCCATAACATCTAACGAATGTTTAAATAAATACTTTTAGCCAAACTAAATGTTGTGGTGTAACGCATTATGACTATCAACGAATACTTAACAAACGAATTAAATAAAACGAAAGTGAAACTAAACATTAACTCGGACGCATCTACAGTGCCAACCTAAACGAGATTTAGAGCTTTAGTGCAAACTCTTTCTCAGCTTCACGTCCGCCCTCCGCTATACCCGTTTTCACTTCACATGTGAGCTGTGAATGGGTCTCACAAAGATATCTACAAAGAGAGGGGATGACGTCATCAACTAGAATTTATCGTTTATATCGCGGGAAGACTAATTCCTATCGTGTGGGGAATTTCTACGGTATATCGCACGATATAATACGCCCATCCCTACTGTGACACAGAATGATGCGCTTAATGCATGCGCTTCTACGTTATTTATAGTGCTGTCAATCGATTAAAAAAATTAATCGGATTAATCACACATTTTTTCTGTGATTAATCACGATTAATCGCACATAACAATTATATTTTAAAATATACTTTTACATTTTAATAATTTCACATTTAATCTTCAAATTGATGTAGAAACAACATATTTCTTTAACAGCATCATTTTATGAAAGCTAACATTTTGATATTAGTATTGTAACTGATGTCTCTATTAAATTGATTATTTTAACATGAATTATAGCCATTCAACAGTATAATTGAGAGCTCATGTAGGAAATATACAGAAATTGAAGGACACTTTACAGTCTTTAATGCTAAGGTATAAATTAAATGCAGAAGAATTCTCATTAAAGTTACAAAATCACATTGATTTCTTCTTTTATTTTGTTCTTTGATTAACATTAGTGACAGGAGTCACAGCAGCACACGTTTAAGAACGTGGCCCCTTTAAGAGCTGTCTTAGTACGCAGATCTGACCGTAACCGCACTCCCATTTTCACAACACTTTGCATTCATTTAAGATTTTATTTTACACTTTGAAGTCTGTGCTTAAGAAAACGCTAGACAAAACGGGCTTTCTGACATAATCTTGTGTGGTTTTATCCATTCAAGCACGAAAGAGAACTTAACACGGATGCGCTGTCTGACAGAGATTCACCGACGCAGCCTTTAGCCAATGACTGTACTGTATACACCAGACTGGACCTCGCGTTGCGTTTTGCCGCGTCCCACAGTTTAGAAGCTGTCTATCTTCATTGAACGCGTCAAAGCAACTGTTTCAAATCGAGCTTAAGTGGTTTAAAAGCCTGTACACGAATAAGAGCGTGATTACATAATGTAACGCTAGACAAAGGATGTCAAAACAAACGGATGTTGCGTTAATTGCGATAAATATTTTCTGACGCGTTAATTTGAAAAAATTAATCGCATGCGTTAACGCGTTAATGTTGACAGCCCTAGTATAGTCATGCGCATTTCGGACGCAGAATGATGCGCTTAATGCACCCACTTTACTCACGAGCATCCCTGATGCATAATGCATCCTGATGATGATCCTTCTGATGTCGAAAATGTTCAAAACAGAGAGAAGAGATACATTATGTGTTCAACGCATTGCATCCATCCAACAGTAAAAAAAATAGTGTATGAATGTCGCACAACATAGACCGCTTCCAGTGCTTTGATCTATTACACTCGGCGAGTACCGTCTCTGGCAAAATGCATTTTAAACAAAACCATAGACTATTATCTAAAAATTATGAAGAATAATGAAAACATTGGAACGAGTAACGTCCTGACTGTTACCGGACACATGCATGCTGGATAGAGATTGACAGATGAGAGCACCAGCGGAGGTCAGAGTTTCTTAATTATGCTATATTGGTTTATTCCCCGCATAAAGCTATCGAAATACATAACGTGGAATATAGTGCATGAAAACTTTTACGGTGGTTTCCTGATAGTTGGTACTTTTTGAAGCTTAAGAGTAACATCTATATACGGGTAACCTAATGGATCGGATTTGAATGGAACCCGTCAGTCCGATACCCGATCCAGCAAAAAAGACCCATATCGGCCCCAATTCCGATCCAGAGTATCGGATCGGTGCATCCCTAGTTTTTACCAAAGGTTTTTACTGTACTAACTGCACAGATATCAACATTTGGTTGTTCAAATACCCATGTGAGTTCTCTCTTCAAGTTAAAATATTATTGCTTCAGGTTTGTGCATTTTCATTCATAGAAATCCTACAAAGTTTGTCGCCTCCCGAAAACAGTGTCCTTTCTTCACATCCATAACGCATGTTTATTTCCCTTTTTTAAAATAGAAAACTTGTGCATAGACTGATATTTCTGATGTTTAAACTCGATCAACAAGGATTTACAAACCCGATTCCAAAAAAGTTGGGACACTGTACAAATTGTGAATAAAAAAGGAATGCAATAATTTACGAATCTCATAAACTTATATTTTATTCACAATAGAATATAGATAACATATCAAATGTTGAAAGTGAGACATTTTGAAATGTCATGCCAAATATTGGCTCATTTTGGATTTCATGAGAGCTACACATTCCAAAAAAGTTGGGACAGGTAGCAATAAGAGGCCGGAAAAGTTAAATGTACATATAAGGAACAGCTGGAGGACCAATTTGCAACTTATTAGGTCAATTGGCAACATGATTGGGTATAAAAAGAGCCTCTCAGAGTGGCAGTGTCTCTCAGAAGTCAAGATGGGCAGAGGATCACCAATTCCCCCAATGCTGCGGCGAAAAATAGTGGAGCAATATCAGAAAGGAGTTTCTCAGAGAAAAATTGCAAAGAGTTTGAAGTTATCATCATCTACAGTGCATAATATCATCCAAAGATTCAGAGAATCTGGAACAATCTCTGTGCGTAAGGGTCAAGGCCGGAAAACCATACTGGATGCCCGTGATCTTCGGGCCCTTAGACGGCACTGCATCACATACAGGAATGCTACTGTAATGGAAATCACAACATGGGCTCAGGAATACTTCCAGAAAACATTGTCGGTGAACACAATCCACCGTGCCATTCGCCGTTGCCGGCTAAAACTCTATAGGTCAAAAAAGAAGCCATATCTAAACATGATCCAGAAGCGCAGGCGTTTTCTCTGGGCCAAGGCTCATTTAAAATGGACTGTGGCAAAGTGGAAAACTGTTCTGTGGTCAGACGAATCAAAATTTGAAGTTCTTTTTGGAAAACTGGGACGCCATGTCATCCGGACTAAAGAGGACAAGGACAACCCAAGTTGTTATCAGCGCTCAGTTCAGAAGCCTGCATCTCTGATGGTATGGGGTTGCATGAGTGCGTGTGGCATGGGCAGCTTACACATCTGGAAAGGCACCATCAATGCTGAAAGGTATATCCAAGTTCTAGAACAACATATGCTCCCATCCAGACGTCGTCTCTTTCAGGGAAGACCTTGCATTTTCCAACATGACAATGCCAGACCACATACTGCATCAATTACAACATCATGGCTGCGTAGAAGAAGGATCCGGGTGGCTGAAACTCTATAGGTCAAAAAAGAAGCCATATCTAAACATTATGATCTAAACATCATAAAGAGGAAGATGCGACAAAGAAGACCTAAGACAGTCGAGCAACTAGAAGCCTGTATTAGACAAGAATGGGACAACATTCCTATTCCTAAACTTGAGCAACTTCTCTCCTCAGTCCCCAGACGTTTGCAGACTGTTATAAAAAGAAGAGGGGATGCCACACAGTGGTAAACATGGCCTTGTCCCAACTTTTTTGAGATGTGTTGATGCCATGAAATTTAAAATCAACTTATTTTTCCCTTAAAATGATACATTCTCTCAGTTTAAACATTTGATATGTCATCTATGTTGTATTCTGAATAAAATATTGAAATTAGAAACTTCCACATCATTGCATTCTGTTTTTATTCACAATTTGTACAGTGTCCCAACTTTTTTGGAATCGGGTTTGTAGTAAAATATAAACAAATGGTTCAATATATTGGTAACAAATACATTCAAACATACAGTGTTTTAATATTGGGATTGCCCTAAAGCATTTTACTCGTGCCACTTTGTTAACTGTATTTTCTAAAAAGTTATGAGTTTAAGAAGTGGAAAGTTGTCGAACTATTTATATTTACTTGTGCCACTTTAACCTTGTTAAATGTATATGTTAAAATATAAACTACTGTAATTTATTGATTTTGTTTATTTTTTTTAAATGTATAAAGATAAATTGTATCAAAATGTTTTATATGCTGTTTTATTGTTCATTGAGTATTAAAATATTGCATGCTTTTTATGAATTCTTTTTGTCTTGCATTTCGATCCTTAATAAAACTTCAACTTTTGATTCTTACTGTTGCCTCAAGTAATTCTCTGTGATTTTATTATTATTATTTTCAAACATTTCGGGATTTTTTAAACCAGCAATGTAATTTTAAGCAATAGTTGATTAACACAGGATGTTGTGGAGAGGCTTAAAGGATGCAGGTCAGTGGGTGGGGCTAGCTAGTCTGTTGTGGCTGTAGCGGGACGGCTCTCACTAAATCCTTGGTGTTTCGAGTCAGATCCATGAGCATGGCTTGTTGGTTTTGACTAAATCTTTGGTGTTTCAAGTCTTATGAAACCTTTACCCTAACCCACACCCTAACCATAACCTTACTCTAACCATCTAAAACTACCTATAATTGTTAAAATTGACGAAACAACACGTTTGGGTGATGACGTCAGACTCTAAACACCAAGGATTTAGTGAGAGCTGTAGTGGGACAGGGGCTAAGCATTCTGCTACTACACCATATGGAAGCTTGTTTAGCAAGCCTGTATTTCTGCTTAATTCCCTTAATGGGCCTAAATCACGCCTCCTACTCTATAAAGACCTGTTTAAAAACAACTTAATAAAAGTTAAATCAAAAGTTGAAATTAACACTGGTAGTGTACGTAGCTGGACGCAATATAAAACGTCTAAACAACAGCAAAACTTCAGGATGAGGTCATGGTCAATTACTGTGAAAACAAGGTGACCTTGTGCAGCTAAGTAACTTGACAAGAAGAGTCTATGTGTGAATTTTGCAGCGAGGAAATGCTTTCCATATGTGCCCTATTTATCCAAAAGGTCATAGAGCATAATAGCTTCCAACATCTGGATCATGAGCTCCCTGTGTAGAGCACAGTGAGCTATGAAAATGACGACCAACTGCAGAATCTGTGATTCCAAACTATTTTTATAGCATGACCAAACCAATGCACCATGCATTTGAACCAAGTCCTTATTTCAAGCTGTGTTGGTCTGCCACTCAATAGAAATATGAAAAAATTGCAGATAGATGCCAATGATATAGGTGTCGTTTTCAAAAACACGAAACGACATAGGCTGGCACAATTCATCCCATTCATTGGGTGTGATGTGCCGCATCACAAGGCTTTTTCGTTTGATCTCTGCTTAATGACGTCAGGGTGCTGTGCAGGTATTCACGCATGCAGATGCAGATGCTCAACTGCGCTATTTGAACAGGGAAAGATTTCAATGTCATAATGCGATTTTTATATTGATGGTGATGAACCCATTTGACATACATTTTGACAATGGTTTATTTAAATAAAGCATCCCCCGCTATGCAAATCACGTGATTAATTGAAACAGTGCCCTTTGATGCAGTCTGCGACGAATAATGTTTGATTGTTAGAGGCTGCATGTGGCTGGTCAAAATTTCCCATTCACGTGCTTAAAGAGGAGCGTCACCGGATCCATGCTTGTCAGCATGCAGGAAACGAGCGGAGAGGATAGGACAAACGATTCAACAGAATAGGATTAACCATTAAAATATTAACTGTTTGAAGAAGGACAGCGTCATTGTATATTATGCTAGAGTTTAACAGCCATATTGTTGATGAAAACATCCGCCTTACCTCTCGGGCTATTTGACTGAGAGCATCATCCTCCGCCGATAGTTTCTCTCGGTTGGGAACTCTTTTCCTCCCCGTTACTTGAGTTGCCATTTTAAATTCCCTTGAACAACCCTCTGGTTGTGAATGAATAAATTGAAGTCTGTGAATAAACGAATTCCATCAGCAACAAAAAAATGTAGGGCACTTGGACACCTCCTTTCGATGCCCCATCGTCTCCATAAAACGCATGAATATGGCAGGAGCCTGTTGCACATTCATACACCTCGATGTTTCACAACATCACGATTGAAATAAAAAATGTCAATATGCTGAAACGCCATACACAAGACCATATGCGCTCTTGAGAATACCGGTCATGCAGTTATCCTTCCAGATATTTCCCAAATCTGCTGGATAATTCGACGTAGTGTCAAAAGAAATAATAAAAACAATCGTCTAGCCAGAGCTGCATTTATTTCCAGGACAAAGCGAATTTGGTGACAGGCGCTATGGAAAGGATACAGCAAGCCAATGTCATAAGGCTTGCAGAATGTAATGATGCACTCACAGCGGAAAGTGGGCGTGGTCTGTTCCTTGCCTTTTAATACTTTCCATCTTCTCTCATCTACGACAAGTTCACAAAATCATGAAGTTGCAGATCACAGAACGTTACTGTTGAATAGGAAAAAAACAAGGTAGGACTATATTTATGACGAGAGCCGATCCTTCCTATACGCAAACTACGTAGGGCCGCTGCACCACCAGGTGGCCTCCTTGAGTATCTAATCTAAAACACTATAATGTAAACAAGACGCGGATTCAACTTTCTGCCTTCGGAGTGTTCTGTTACAAACTTTACAGGAATCTTTGGAAATTTCATTTTGAATACTTCATTTATTTAATTACTGAGTAGGGGTGTAACCCCGGTGTCCTGGCCAGATTCCCTCCACTGGCCCTTGTCAATCATGGCCTCATAATAATACCCATCCTCTAAATCTCTCTTCTCTCCACCTATAGCTGGTGTGTGTATGAATGGCAAGCCGAATTAGCTTTTAATTATTCTCAGGATATTAATTTTTGATATCAACAATTGATATCCTGCGAATGATTAAAAGTCAAATCGGGTTGCAAGCGTTTGGTCCGTGTAATGCAGTGGTCACCAACCCTGTTCCTGGAGATCGACCGTCCTGCAGACTGCAGCTCCAACCCTGCTTCAGCACACCTGTCTGTAATTATCAAGCAAACCTGAACACCTTAATTAGATAGTTCAGGTGTGTTTGATTGGGGTTGGAGCTGAAATCTCCAGGAGCAGGGTTGGTGACCACTGGTGTAATGCTTTGCAGTTCTTTTTTCAATTTTCACCATCAAAATTAATTAAATGAAAATTGGTTTCAAACTTTCATTTTCAATTTTCATGAGTACTTCACAAATGGATAATTGTCTCTCAGTTTCATTTGTAATTATACGTGTTTGGGTAATTGCTTCAGAATTTCTGATTTTCGAACAAATACAAAAATGACTTGTTTTTCTAATTTTACATTTATGTGTTTGCGCTTGCAGCTGGATCGTACCATTATCGCCGGTGGTAGGGGTGTAGTCTACAGCCGCCCAAGGACCCACAACGCCATAGCCGCGGGAACGTATTTTAAACAGGGGGGGCTGTGATTTTTTTGTTGGCAGGACTGAAGTTATGACTGTGCCATGGACGGAGCCGCTTAAAGTTTGTTAATAAATAACGGCAACTATGTGCGAATGCGAAATTAGCTGCTGCCGATAATAAAGAAGGATGCCAGTGTGATTATAAGAGACATGTAAAACAAACACACACATAAATAAATGTTATGTATGCATATAGCCAAAGCACAATCTGCTGAACGAAACTACAAGGCAGCTTAACATCAACTTGTGATAAACCTCCATGGGCAAACAATTCACATGATTAAACACAACTGCACAATCAACTCGTACACATACTGACTGTAGACCTATCAGCCACAATCTCATATAAATAAAAATAAATAACTTTACTGCTTACCTTACCGGCCTGCATGCAAAACCCCAAATGTGGCCTTTCTTTCTGGGTTGACGCTGATGAAGTCCCGCATTAGTACGTTAATGTCCAAACTATCCAGTATATCTCCATGAACATGCATCAGGGCAAGGTGGGTCAGTCTTTTTTGCGTCATGGTTGTGCGTAACCATGTTTTCAGAAGGCGGAGAGCGGAAAATGTTCTCTCCGATGAAGCAGCTGAAATAGGGAGACTTAAGCAGAGCTTAATAAGGTTTTCGATTTCGTTAAAAAGAGCCCTTGTTTGTGGATGGAGATTGGATATGTTTGTAGCTAAATCTTTAACTGTCTTGGGAGAATCGGTGCAGAGGTCTCCCATCATTTTCAGCTGAATCTCCAGTCGGGCTTTATCAAAGTGCAACGGAAGGTGAAGGGAATCAATATCCACTTTTTGTTCCTTGTTTGCTGCCTTTATAAGCACACTTTCTCTGAGAGCTGCTGTTTTCATACCTTCTTGATCAAATCTTCTTTTTATTTCTGCTCTGACCAAGTCCACAGCTTCGTAGAATTCTTGTCTCCATGTGTGCTGCGCAACTTGTGCATCTTCCTCTGGCCCGGCTGCATGTCGAAAACAGCCTGGTGTTTTTGCCACCCTGCGCTCTCCTGGCATTTCAAGACCCGCTGTGGATACAGTTTGTAGCATTGTATCTGATACTGGATCATTCCGAAGGGCATCCATGCACATTATAAGCAGTTCGGCACAGTTAAGGGCACCCAGTGTGCTGGCTTTGGTATGCTGCAAACTCCTGGCCACCGACTCACACGGCTCGAATATGGCTTCACAACAGAGGAGTCCATAGTAGGTTTTAGCTTTCATTGCCTGCCTGAGCAGGCCCCCGATCTTAGCTCTGGTGTCTCCTCTCACAGTTTTGTCTTCCTTAAGCTGCTCCAGTGTTTTGATTATTTCTCTGTGTAGCGAGGAAGGCGGGACGAGAGCCGTGGGGCAGGAAGGCGGGGCCGGTGGCGTGAGTGATAATGAGTATCAGCTGTACGTGCACCGGTCCCGCATACCTCACGGGGAGCTAGGGAGCATAAGAGGACGAGCGACGGGACTGCCAACGAGAGAGGACCGGGCCCGGAAGTTAAGTTTGTTTATGTTCGTGTGGCCGGCAGTCGACCGTGAGGTGGCTGCCGGCCTTTTATTTGCTGAATTATTGTTTGTTTATTTTGTATTAAAGTTTGTTAAAGGTTCGCCGGTTCCCGCCTCCTTCCTTCCCTACATTGAACCTTGTTACATTGGTGCCGAAACCCGGGAGGAAGGAGGGACATGCTGCCGAGGAGCCCTCGCCGCCGAGCGGCCTCGCGGTGCTGAGGAGTTCGGGCAGCGCGGACGAGGGCGTCCGCCAGCGGCTGCCCGAGATCGTGGTGCTGGATCGAAGAGGATTCGGTGGGGACGGAGAGCCCGCGGCCGTGCTCCTGGGACGAGGTGGGATGGCGGCCATGGAGGGAGCTCGGGAGTGCCGGCTGCCCTCAGCCAGAAGCCATCGCCGGCCGCCAGGAGGCGGAGGAGGATCGGGCCGTCCACCGAACGTCCAGCACCACAGCATAGCACCGCGAGGAAGAGCCTCTCGGCTGGCTGAGGACCGAGCGACGGCGTGTCGGGGAACCGGACTATTTTTTTTTCCTCTCTCCCCTCTCTCGTCCCTGTCGCTCGGGGTGCTCCCGGCTCCGTTCTCTCGTCTCGTCGGTGCGTACCCCCAGGCGCTGGGGCTCTCAAGGGGGGGCCCCCCGGGGGGAGTAAGCACAGGCGCGGTGGTACCCCCCGGCCTGTGAGGGGCGATGGGGGTATGTAGCGAGGAAGGCGGGACGAGAGCCGTGGGGCAGGAAGGCGGGGCCGGTGGCGTGAGTGATAATGAGTATCAGCTGTACGCGCACCGGTCCCGCATGCCTCACGGGGAGCTAGGGAGCATAAGAGGACGAGCGACGGGACTGCCGACGAGAGAGGACCGGGCCCGGAAGTTAAGTTTGTTTATGTGCGTGTGGCCGGCAGTCGACCGTGAGGTGGCTGCCGGCCTTTTATTTGCTGAATTATTGTTTGTTTATTTTGTATTAAAGTTTGTTAAATGTTCGCCGGTTCCCGCCTCCTTCCTTCCCTACTATTGAACTTGTTACCACTCTGTATTGCACTACACACACGTTTGACAGCTACTGTTCGTATACACCACCTTGTTGGACATATGGCAAGTAAAGTAATTATCTCATCACAGCCAAACATGGACTGATAGAGCTCCTTGCGTTTTGCAGATTCACTGATTACCACAGCTACACCCTGAACAAAGTTAACTGAATCTGCGATGAGACCCACCTCGCGGGCGGTCTCCTGAAGAACGAGGTCAAGTGAATGGTTGGCACAGTGGACGAAGAGGGACCCAGGACATAGTTTTCTAAGAAACGCCTGAACACCCAAAAACCGTCCTGACATGTTAGAAGCTCCATCGAAACAATATCCATGGAGACGCTCAATCGGGATGTTTAGCCGGAGAAATACATCTTTAATGCACCTGAACAGGGTCTCTCCACTGCTGTCGGGGGCATTGTAAAATCCAAGAAAATCTGAATTAATATCCAAATTTTCATCCACGTACTGCAGCGTCAGCGAGAACTGCTCTGTTGTACTGGAGTCTGTGGTTCCATCAGCTGTCAGTCCGTAGTACGGACTAGATGTGGCACGAGATACAATCTCACGTTGAATAGCGCATGCATACAGCTGAATGATTTCATTCTGGATTGTGTCTGAGAGCCAGTTATCTCTCCTCTCAATCCACTGTCTTTCTCTTGGAAGGTTATATGTACGTTCAAGCATCAGTTCATACAAAATGCCATCACGGGTGCTGTCACCCCTAAAAGCCAATCCTTTCTTTCCTAGGAACAACACTGACCTGAACATTAGCTCCAAAACATGCCTTGCTGTGTCTTGGGTTTGGCGGGAAGCGTCAGATAAAAGAGCAGTAATTGGGGTATTCTGTAGAGCAGCGATTTTTTTGTATGGCATCGGTATGAAGTTTAGATTTTTCGTGCTCGTTAAATTTTTCTGTGGCCTTCCGCCAGTTCGAGAAGCCTCCTTTGACAAAACTGTTGTCAAACCTCACACTGTCTTCACGGATGAGACGTTTCTCCACTGCTTTTACACAGTTAAAACAAACAACGCGATCACCTTCCTCAATGTAATGTAACCACCTCCATTTGTGGAACCAGCCCGCATTAAATGAACGAAAAAATGTCTCTTTTGCATGCTGCCTTACAGGAAAACTGAAGTTAAATGGTTGGTGTGGAGTCACTGTTAGAATTAAAGAGGCTCCAGTGCCCAGAGGCGGGTCGGGCGGGACGGTCGCTTCACTCGCTTCGGACGTGCTGCTGCTGGTGATAGGCCTGCTCAGCGGTTTCGGGTTAAAGTCCGCTGTTTCATCCGCTTGACCTGAAACTCGAGGTTCTGTCTCTTCTGGCTTTGTTTGGGCTTCGAAAAAAAGTCTAAAATCCGTTTTTGCGCCATTTTCACGAAAAGACCGCTCGTGACACTTGACCTTCACTAACGAATGCCGTGTGACGTCATGAGACAATTGCGTTGGTATTGCTTACCTTTTACAGTTTAGTCATTAATATTTTAAATGAATGTTATTTAAAAGGCAAATTAATAAAATATATATTTTTCTTTTTTTGTTAACATTTTTTATTTATATATTTTTAACGCCGTTAAAAAGTTTTCTTTCACTCGACGCCAGGGGGTGCTGCAGCCCCCTCAGCACCCCCACTTCCCGCGGCTATGCACAACGCTGTCACGTTATGAAAGACCTACGGTTTATCTAATCATATTTATCTCCCTTATGCTGTCACGATTTGTAGGGGGAAGAACCCAAGCGCAGGCAGCAGCAGTGAAGGGATTAACACACACGATTTATTAATAACAAAACAAAAGCCCACGATGGGGGAAAACCAACTAAGAAAAAACACAAAACAAAGACTTCCCACGTGGGGAAAAACGTAAAGACAGGATCAAAAATAAACTAACTGAAAACAATGACACAACGTCTTATAAAACACGGAAGGAGTAACAGGGCAAGGTAATACACAAAACTTACAATCCAAAAGCAAGGCAAGGCAGCGGGAACACGATCAAACAGGGATTTATACAAACAGGTAGGCACATAAGTACATCAAACGAGCACAGGACAATGAACACGAGGGCATTTTATAGGGAGACAAACAAACGATAATTAACGAGGGGCAGGTGTCAGGGATGAAACACTGAAGGGAAGCTAACGAGAGAACGAGGGGGCGGGGCCAATGACGAGACCCAGAGAGAGAGCATGGCAGGTAAAAACAAACAATGTCATGTCTCGCTCTACACTAAACACAAGGGTTCTGTCATGATCCTGCCACTAGACCGGAAAATCATGAACAAGGAGGCAGGACCATGACATATGTATTACACATGTATTAAATATATTTTTACTAACACTACTGTCTGGTCTGTAATCATTAATCTATTCGACATCGGTTGCCATTTTGGTTTTAGTCAGTAGATGGCAATGCTGCGGATCTGTATGTCATTGGGAACGGCCGGGCAGCAAGTGCAGTGAGTGCACGCACAAAAAGTATAAGTGATGGATAACTTGTATCAGTCTCAGCCCGAGCTATTACGTACGGTTGCGTATTGCTGCCACATACATTTTATTTTTCCACTCAATTATGTCATAATAACGAGATCATATGTCGTTAAAACAATATATTTTCTCGTTTTGATGGGATAATACAAGTGTAAGTTTGGTTTGAGAGGTGGGGGGACACAAAATGGGGGGAAATGTTTTTCATTTGAATCCTATCACAAATTCAAAATGCAAATGTTTTGCGTTGTTTTTGATTGTTTAAATTGATTAAACCAAAATGTGTTTTTATTGTGTAGCAAGTTGATGTTCATGAAGGGGGAAATGCGAGTATTGACTGAGAAACGGAGGAAAACTTGGCTTGTAAACCTGAAGTCGGAAGGAGATGAGGATGACTTTCTAAAATGCTTAACGAGGTTCAACGTACCTAAACAACGACCAGGGAAGTCCACGTTTCTGTCAGGCCTTGTCATAAACACTAACTGCTGTTAAAAGAACGAGTCCTTATTAAACAAAAAAAGTAATAAATCACGCGTTGCGCGTTTCTTCCCCACAGAAGTCCATTATAAGGAAATAGCTTAACATAGCCTACCGAAACAACGACCATGTAAAAACAGGTTTCTATTCAATTCAAATCAAAACCACGTGATTGAAAAAAATCTTTCAGCGATCTTTTTTTAGAGTGTGCATAATTACAAACACATTTGAAAGTGAGGAGGACACGAATGGGATTTTGAAAAGTGAGGGGGACATGTACCCCCTGTCCCCAGTGGAAATGACGTCCCTGGGATAATATGCCATTTAAATGATATATTTTCTTGTTGTAAAGAGATAATATGACGTCTCATAATAATTACACATTAACCGTGAAAGCGACATGTTTTCTAGATGGACATTCTACCAACGGATCACACTTTCATATGAATCAAGCGCACTCCACTCACTCATTATCTAGACAATGTGGTTAACATGCAAAGGTAACGGTGATCTGATATAAACAGTAGTACGCACTGTAAACCCCTACCACCGGCGTAATGGTACGATCCAGATGCAAGCGCAAGCACATAAATGTAAAATTAGAAAAACAAGTAATTTTTGTGTTTGTTCGAAAATCTGAAATTCTGAAGCAATTACCAAAACACGTATAATTGAAAATGAAACTGAGAGACAATTATCCATTTGTGAAGTACCCATGAAAATTGAAAATGAAAGTTTGAAACCAATTTTCATTTGATTAATTTTGATGGTGAAAATTGAAAAAAGAACTGCAAAGCGTTACACGGATCGCGTTTTACATATCAATGCAAAACTGTATTAGTGAAAATCCAATTACAGATATCAAGAATAATAGTTTTTACTAGTTGAAATTCAATTTTTGAGATCAAAAATGTGATTTCTGCAAGTGATGGCGTGAGGTCCGTGTATCTTTTGGTCATTTGTTTTGCAGTTTGAACTTGAACAAACGGGAGTGAGAAAACGGCACCATTTTCATTTTTCTTTCATCAAAAAAACGGAAAAACGAGAATTCGAATAAACAACTTGAAAACTAGTTTCTCACATGTGGGCGGTAAGAAACGCCCCCTTCCGCTGATTGGCAAATCAAAGGTCAGTAAGCGACGTCTTCAGTTGTCCCTCGGTTCCGAATAAATAGTCCTCCACTGCTGTACAGTGGGGATTCTTAAAGTATGTTTCATTGCTCTCATTAAACAACCGTCCACAAATCGTACAGGGCAGATTATAGACTGGACTTTCTTTTGTGCAACCTAGCACATTTCATATAAATATTTATATCACAAATAGTAATGTAGTTCGCATCCGCATCTTTCTAGCTCTCCAGGGTTAAATCTGTGTGGCAAAGTTGCGCGAGACACTGGACCGCACGAAGCGGATTCATATACTTATTTTATTTCATTCAAAATTCGTACTTAGGTTGGCCAATCAATGGAAGGGGGCATTTCATACCGCCCACACTTGGAAATCGATTTTTCAAGCTGAGTATTTGTTTTTTACCCCTGAAGTTAAAAATGAAAAATCAAGCCGAATTCTTGTTATTCCGTTTTCTGTATGAACAAAAAACGAAGATGGCGTCGTTTTATCACTCCTGTTTGTTCAATTTCAAACTGAAAAACAAATGACCAAAAGATACATGGACTGTTGATATCAAGAATTCACATTTCTACTAGTGAAAATGTAATTACTGATAACAAAAATAGTAATTGTAACTAGTAGAAATTCTATTCTTGATATCAAGAATTATAAATATAAAAACTGAATTGTTGATATCAAAAATTCATGTCCTGAGACTGAATAAAAGCTAATTCGGTTTGCCATCCAGGTGGATGTTGCACACTGGTGGTGGGTGAAGACAGACCCCCCTCATATGGTTGTAAAGCGCTTTGGGTGTACAGCAATACTGTCATGATTCTGCCTCATCATGTCATGTCTTTCTTGGTCTTGTGGCAGAGTCATGGCAAAGCCTTAGGTTCTATGTGGAGAGAGGCGTTTTGGCCCTGTAGGCCTTCCATATACTCTCTCTCCGGTGTCTCGTCTTTGGCCCCGCCCCTCTCGTTAGCTTCCCTTCAGTGTTTCATCCCGGACACCTGTCCTTTGTTAATTATCCTCTGTTAGTCTCCCTATATAATGCCCTCGTGTTTGCTGTCTTGTGCTGGTTCGTTTTGTATTACTTTGTATTGTTCTGTGTCTCACGCTCTAGTAAGTAGTCTGATATATTGCTCTTGCTCAGTCTTGTGTTTATCTAGTGTAAGTCCTGTCTCAGTTTTATATAGTTCTATTGGTTACCTCGTCCGCCTGTTTTGTCCCCCACGTGGGAAGTTTTGGTTTATGTTTTCTATGTAGTTACAGTCCTGTTCTCCTTTTTGTCTCCCCCGTCGTGGGTGTTTGATTTGTGTTTTTTTTTAATTAAAGTCTTTTTGTGATTCACACTTCTCTGTCTGCAACTGGGTCCTCATTGCCAAACCTGACAAATACACAAAGTGCTAAATTAATGCCTTAATTAAATTAATTTATTAATTCATTCATACTGTGACATACTCGGACATCAAGCAGTGCGCGTAGGTGATGACATGTGCATAATGTGATGATGTGTCTTACATATGGCCATGGCTTCAAAACGAAGCTATCCATCTGTAGCAGAAAAAAGCGGCAACAACGTGAAGCAAAAGAACAAGGCATGTGTTTTTGTAATATTTTAAAGCCTTATTTAGCTTTGCTAAATTATCTAAGTACAGACTTACAAATTCAGTGTTTGTGCATACAGTTGGTTTGACTGTGTTCGATAGTTGTGGATTTAGGGACCGTCTCTAAAGTTACATACACATTAATATTCTAACTTCAATAGCATTTACAGGGAATGACTTACAGTCACAAAACCAGCTGTAACATACAATGTTCACATGAGTCTCAGCTATAATGCACACAACTGTATTTTGTTTGCCCATGATAATATGTCATTTTTGTGTCATCACATTTAGAGAATAATTGATGTGTTTCTGTATGCTTAGTTTTCTTGAGTAAACTATTTATCATGCTGTAGTGTATTTCGGGGAAACTATGAGTTTAACCACAGTAACATACGTATAATTAATGGTGATTAACCATTAACTACTTTATACACTTACCTGATGCAGCAGAATTAATAATAGCGACAGACTAAATGTCCTCGTTCAGCGAGTGATCAGCAGATCGTATATCAACTCTAAGAAATATTACTTTCCTGGCCTTGGAAAAACAATATTCTTACTGTAGTACAGTACCACTTCAGAAATCTTAATGGAATCAAGCAGTTTAAGTGACATTGATATGTGATAAATAAACACAGAAACGTGTCATGGCTCTGCTTCCTTAGTCATGTTTTTCTTGGTACTGTAGCAGAGCCATGACAAAGTCTTTGGTTTTGTGTGGAGAGAAACATATTATTGTCCGTTTGACAATAATATACGTTCTCTCCAGTGTCTTGTCATTGGCCCCATCCCTCTTGTTTCCTCGTTATCTTTCCCTGAGTGTTTAATGTCTCACACCTGCCCCATGTCGTTATCCCCCGTTTGTGTTTCCTATAAATACCCTCTTGTTTCTTTGTCTTGTGCTCGTGCATTGTATGTGTTTGGTGCCTGTACTGTGTGTTCCTGTACCGTGGTCATGCTCTTGTCCGAGATCCTGTTCCTTGCCTGTTTGTTCCGTGAGTTTAGTGTCTGTTAGTTTATTGTAGTCTTTCCAGTGTGGTCCTTAGTCTTTGTATTTTAGGTTAGTGAGTTTATGTGCCTGTTTTGTTCCTCCGTTTATTATCGTGTTTTGTTCCCCACTGTGGGTTTTTGTTTTGCGTGTTTTGTGTAAATAAATATTCTTGTAAACCCCTTACTGTCTGCCTGCATTTGGGTTCTTCCACTCTGCCAGATCGTGACAGAAACGATTTGAGCATGGATACAAATGCGGTTTTATTTACTACACTAAAGGGGAAATAAAACGTAAACAAACATAAAATGTAAAAGCAGAAAAGAATGAAAGAAATAGACAAAGCAAAGTGTGGCAGTTGTAAATCAGCTATTCGCATCAGCATAAACCATCAAGGACAATCTCCTTATTTAAAAGGGGCAAAGCTTAAGCGCAGCTATTTAGAAATAGATCAGATACTTGCATTGGCTTCCTGGTTGTGCTGGGACAAGTTCTGGTGCGCGTGCAAAAAGGTTTCAGAGTCCTGATGAGTTAAAAGCGAGCGGGTGAGTCCGTCGGATTCTTTCTTAGAGCCGGATTGGCTGACGAAGGTAGAACGAACTTAGCAGAAGCAAACTGCCAGAAGAATCTGTCTCCGAGGAGAGAGACAGGTCTCGAGAGGGTGCACGAACACGAGTAAGCGTGAACACACACAAGCGAGCGAACACGAGCGAGCGCTGTTTCCTTCGTGCACAGATGTTTTAAACCAGGGGCGTCACGCCCCTCCAAGGTGGGCGATCCAATGTGATGAGATGCTTTTGGGGGCGAAAACATGTTTCTTTGTCTGGCACACTAACTCATTTGCATTTATGGTCGCATGGGAGTTTGGAGCAGGAATAGACTTAGAATAAACTAAAATGAGTATGGTATAAAATACATTACTGTGCTATACACCATATTCTAAGAAATGAAGAGGGAAACATTTAGACATGAAACATGAAAGGATTATAATTACATTGACCTGTAGTTAGAATGTAAATATACACAGAATACCTGTTATGGTTCGGCCCCATCTTGTCTTGCTTTTCTTGATCTAGTGGCAGAACCATGACAGAACCTCTTGTTTCATGTGGAGAGGGGAATTTTGGCACTGATTGCCTTCCATATTCTCCAGGTCTCGTCATTGTTCCTGCCCTCTTGTTTCCTCGTTAGTGATAATTATTATTTCATGCCCCGCACCTGTCCCCTCTTGATTTGATCCCTTATTTAATGCCCCTTTGTCCTCTGTCTTGCGCTGGATCATTGTACTGTTGTCGTGTTTATGTCATTGTGGTGAGTTCCTGTTCTGTAGTCAGTTTAGTTTATTGTGGTTATGTCAAGTGTTGTTATTATTTCTAGTCTAGTTAGTCCCTGTCCTCGTTGCTGTGTTTTGTTATGTTCCCCATCGTGGGTTTTTGATTTGTCCTTGTTTTATTATTATTAAAGTCTAATTTAACCCCTTACCTCCTGTCTGCACTTGGGTCCTCTGTCCGTGTATCTTTGTCTCTCACCCGAGAAACGTGACAATACCACTAAACACACATGCCTTTGAGGTTACAGGTGAAGGAGAATAACATGGGGACAAGCATACAATGTGGGGATGTTTGTATATACACTTTAAACCAGTCTTTTGTGGCTAAGGAAAGAGAAAGAGACATTCTTTTGGAAGAATTTGAGGCTCTGAGTCCCTGGGGGCCACATGGCTTTTCTCACTTTAGTGAACAGCCCTGTCTCCCCCCAAGAACCTCCTTTGAAGTCCAGGGGAGAGTATTGGAATCTGTCCTGGTCAGTGATGAATACCTCCATTTTTAAAAGGCATCCCCGTCAAACTATGTTGTGCGCCAGTTCCTCTTCCTCAGAGGAGCTGCTTTAGATGTTGTAGACACTGTGGTAAATGCAGTGGGAGACTGGTGAAAATAAAACTTCTCATCACTCAAGGTCTTCGGTTGAATCATCGAAGCACGTTCTGCATTAACAGGTTGGATTACCAGCGCTTTATTTCCCGGCGCTTTCGTGATCCAGTACACACCAAGCTGATAACGCTGGTTGGCTCAGAACATCGGATTCCCCGCCTTTCCTCTCCTTGTCCCCGAAATCTTTGGTTGCTAGATAAGCATCTCCCAACGGCTATCAGCCCAACTTTTATCAAGATGGCAATGGTAAATGCAAGATCTATTGCTAATAAATCCTTAATTTTAAAATACTTTTTTACCTCTCATGCAACAGATTTTTTTATGTGACTGAAACATGGATTACTGGAAGTGATCGAAGCATTTTTCCAGAGGTTCTAACAATTGGCTGCACATATTTTAACTCTCCGAGGTCTTCTGGTCGTGGTGGAGGAGTAGCAACTATTTTTAAAAATACATTCAATTGTCGCCAATTGACATCAGTCAAATACTCCAGTTTTGAATTTAACATTTTTGAACTGGGTCGTTATTAACCTGTGTTTTGTGCTGTGATATACCGACCACCTAAATATAACAAGGATTTTATCAAGGACTTTTCCGCCTTTTTGTCTGGAATTATGCCAGACTATGACAGGATTTTAATTGTGGGCGATTTTGATATGAGATGCAGCTGGTTAAAGACTTCTTAAACTTAATTGATTCTTTTAACCTGCTTCAGTCTGTGACGGATTCAACGCATGAACATGGTCATATGTTAGATCTTGTTCTTTCGTGTGGCTTATCTGTTGTGAACCTTGTAATTTCTGAAGTGTCATTTTCCGATCATATGGGTGTTCTTTTTGATATCATTACTCCAAGTTGTTTTAAGCCGAGTCTTCCAGCTCGGCGATGTCGTATTTTCAATTCATCCACCGCTGCTCAGTTCTCTATTACCTTTCAAAATTTGTCTGAAAAGCACTTTACATCAACCTCAGATCGAGATATTGAGACACTAAACTCGCTGTTCAATTCCACCAGTCAAAGTGCTTTGGATATTGTGGCACCTTTTAATATGATGTGTACTAAACCGAAAACAGAGCCCTGGCTAAATGATACCACTCGCGCAGACGCGAGTGCAGGAGAGCTGAACGTCAGTCGAAGAAAGACAAGCTCCAGGTGTCTTTTGACATTTTAAAGGAGACCTGGAATAGATACCAATAAACTGTTAAGGCAGAGAAAACAAAATATCTATCAAATGTCATTCTTAATAATTCTCATAAACCTAAAGCGCTCTTTAGTACAATTAATGCAGTGCTTAATTGCTAAATCCATCTCAGCCCGATGTTTCTGATGCTTCTCCTGATACCTGTAAGAGGTTTTTAAACTCTTTTGTGGATAAGGCAGTTGCTATCAGAGCCCTTTATCTCAGCTTCTGGCATTGCTGTTTTTGAACAGTTTGAACCTATGTCTCTTCCTGTCTTGAAAGAAGCTATTATTCGCATTAAATCGTCCACCTCTCCCATAGATGTCGTTTCTCCTAGTTTATTAAAGGAGGTTGTTGATACCATTGGGCCTGTAGTTTGGCTCGAGGTGTTGTTCCCTTAGATTTCAAACATGCTGTGGTTCAACCTTTGCTAAAAAACCCAACCTGGACACTATGGTCCCTTCTAATTATAGACCTATCTCCAAACTCCCCTTTCTCTTTAAATTATTAGAGAAAGTTTTCTGCATCCAGGTGCAATCTTTCTTTGATTCTCATAAAATCTTAAAAATATATCAATCTGGTTATAAAGCTCTCCATAGTGTGGAAACGGCTCTTTGTAAAAGTCTTTAATGATCTTTTACTGGCCACTGACTCAGGTGATTCAGCCATTGCTTTTAGATCTGACATCAACATTCAACACCATTGACCATAATATTCTGCTCTCCCGGTTGGAACATGTTGTTGGCATTAAGAGTATTGCTTTGGAGTGGTTCAGGTCCTACCTAACTGATAGGACTTTTTCTGTCCGCCTAAATGACTGTGATTCCGCATCTGTTCCCCTCCCATTTGGCGTCCCGCGGGGCTCTATCCTTGGCCCTATGCTGTTTTCTCTGTATATGTTCCCATAAGGGTCTATTCTTAGGAAATGTAATATTTCATTCCATTGTTACGCAGATGACACACAAATTTATCTGGCACTTAAATGGGAAAATGCCAATTTGTTACAACTTCTCTTCGATTGTCTTGAAGATATTAAAGATTGGATGGTCTCTAACTTTTTAAATTTTACTGAGAGTAAGACAGAAATAATGATATTTGGCCCGAATCTTACAAACAAGTCCTTAGAAACTGATCTGGGACCTTTGCGTCCATATGTGAAGTCTACAGCCAAAAATCTGGGTATAACGTTAGACAGGGATTTTAAACTAGACAAACAGATAAACTCCGTAGTAAAGTCAAGTTTTTATCACTTAAGGCTCTTATCTAAGGTCAACGCTTTTTTATCATTTAATGTTTTTGAAAGGCTTATACATGTCTTTATTTCATCTCATCTAGATTACTGTACTGCCCTCTATGTTGGTGTCAATCAGGCCTCACTCTTACATTTGCTATTAGTGCAGAATGCTGCAGATCGACTTTTAACACGTACGTGTAAATGGGAACATCAATAAAGAGAAAATTAAGTTGTTTTTATTACTCTTTTTGCCAAGTGAATTTTAAATGGACGCATTAAGAGATACAATTGCGTTTTCTCTCTAGAGTTTACACATCAAGAGCTTTACTCTTCGAAGGGAATTTAGGGCATAGGGATGATCACTTCTGAATGGAACGCTAGGGACAAAAAGAGCGGTGCCGCAAGAACCAAGTAAAAAAAGCCTAATAATTCGTGAAGACATGGCAATTCTCTCCAATTAGGGATGTGCATCTCCATACTGAGGCCGATGCCATATGCATCTCGATGCATAGCATAGCCAATGATACGATACATTAAAGATATATATGAAGCAGCTACCGATACAATTCATCCCTGTTACGATGCAGTGCGATCCGATTCGATACAACACAATGCGATTCAATACAATAGGATGCAATGGAAAAAAATATGACGCAATGCAATTCAATATGGTACCCCTGCTGAAAAAAAACCAATAGAACTTTGTCCAAAAACACAATAGAATATTTTATGGAATTAATCGTTATAATAGGAATTATATTGGTTTTAATGGAAACTGTAGTGACTACTGGTATGTGATGGATTCTATTGGTGGGATGTTATCTGGCAGATGGGATCTAATAAACACCATTAAATTCTATTGGAATAAACTCACAAACAGGTCCTGATGTGGAGGACGTGGAGCCCTCGTTCTGTAACGCCGGGTTTGAGAGAGTGTGTGGGCCCACTTTGTTTATTTACCCTATAAGTTTACTGTTTACAATTTGTTAAACCAGTGAAACATGTTACCTCATTTGGGGAATATTAAAAGTGATGGGACATTTACAATTTGGAATTCTCTCATTGTGCTTTTACAAGCGTGATATGAAGCGTGTATAAAGTATATTTCTGGTTAAGTTTCCCTAGGGGATATATTGTTCATGTTATTGATTATTTCTATCTGTCCTTATTCATATCGAATCTAATCTGTGTTATTAATAGGATATCTCTGTTGATTATTAGTATCTAATATTTATATATAAATACATACTCATATTTTATTAATATACCATATATACTTTAATTTAATTTTAATTTAGTTTCGTTTTGTTTTGTTTTATAAATAAATCCCCTTAACTATAATTTCTACCAGAAAGACTCGGGAGGCAAAATGTTTGGCAATGAACATTTATTAAACAACTGATCGCGATAAGGTGCGAATTTGATAAATGTATAGTTCTTTGGCGTAGCTCACATCCAGAGGGTCAAGAATTCCTGCACTTCCTGCCTGAAGATGAAGGCAGGGGCGCAGCCAACCATTAAGAATGGTCAGGACTTGCCTCTGGAGCAGGGCCTACCCCCAAAGAATTGAAGGAAGGAATTTTCTTGAGGTTCCTGAATAACGAGATTAGAATAAAATTGTTAGAAAGATATCCAACGTAACATCCACCGAGCCGTGAGTGAAGCTAGTATTATAGTCATACTCTAGTGAACCTTCCTTGTGTGGAAACATTGTGGAAGTGGGAGGTTGTGAGGGAGCATAGAGCCATAAAGGTTGGTTGGTTACTAATTGGGGACTATTCTGAATATCCCTTGGTGATTATGACTGTGAAAGGCCATGATAGGCTGTGATTTGGGACTAGAGCCTCGAAAGGCCACTACATAGAGACGAAGCAGAAACATAGCCTCTAGCAGGGTATTGACGTACAAGGGGAAAAGACTGTTGCATAGGGAAGTTATTAATCTGTGTAATATAGATAGGTGATGGGTTTACGAAGGTACAGTAAAGAGACTACATCTACGGATAGAGGAGATTTTTAAGTTACGATTCTCGTAATTGTAGACTAGGAAGGAGCAGACTGTCATAATCATGATGGGGGGGATTTGAAGAGAGAAACAAAACACAAAACATGGTGAACATAGACCAGGCGGAGGTATAGGCGTTTAATGTGGATGGAGCCACGCCATTAGATATATAGCGTCTGGACGATTTTAGAAGATCTTCTAATGTAACGTTATCTCCTGTAGGGTGGGGCAGGGTATTGCGTCCTGGTTGGCTGATGGGCATAGCGTCTGGCCGATTTTAGAAGATCGTCTAATGTAATGTTATCTCCTGTAGGGTGGGGCAGGGTATTGCGTCCTGGTTGGCTGATGAAAACCTGTAAACTGATGAAAGCCTGTAAACTGATGAAAGCCTGTGGGCAGTTGTGGCCTAATGGTTAGTGAGTCGGACTCGTGACCAGAAGGTTGCCGGTGGGTAACAACTGAGGTGCCGGCCCAGGGCCGGCGGGTAACAACTGAGGTGCCCTTGAGCAAGGCACCTTACCCCTACTTGCTCCCCGGGCGCTGCAGTGATAGCTGCCCACTGCTCCGGGGGTACGTGTGTTCACCACTTGCTGTGCGTGTGTTCACTACTCTCTGGATGGGTTAAATGCAGAGGTCACATTTCGTTGCCTTGTACTTGTACATGTGCAATGACAATAAAGTTGAATCTAATCTAAAAACGGAAGACGAGATGTTGCGGTGTCCTGGGATATGTTCAGCTTTGATAATAAAATTATGGAGGACTGACTGCCAGATCAGACGTCGCATGAAAAGCATAATCGTCTGGCAGGGAGATCTCCCTTTGTTGATGATAGCTACCGTCACCTCGTTATCGCAGAACATCATAATGTGTTTACGAGACCACGCCGAACTCCAAATGACGCTAGCTATGGCTAGAGGATATTATTTTATTTTTTTTGTATTTGGCGCAAGCATTTTTTTTAATTGTAATTATTGCAAGTAACAGTAAATATTATGCATTAATACAAACAGAGGAAAAATATAATAGCAAAGTTATTGAAGGGATAATGTTACGATAAATAATAATAATAAATACATAAAAATAATAATATAAAATAATAATAAAAAAGAATAGAGGGGCACATAACAATCATAATCAAACTATGTTATAAAGTCACAGTTTTGAAATTATATTTCCAAGAATCTTAAAAGTTTTCATAGCTTTAGCATTCAGAGATTTAGACATGTATTGAAAAGAAGCAAATAGGGATTTTACAACAGCAGAAAAAGCAAAGTAATAGGGTTTACAATGCATTGATCTGGCTTTATGAATATGAAATTTTCCCAAAAGACAAAGTAAAATTAACGTATGATCAAAATTCACATCAGCTGATAAAAATTCTGATATAAAAACAATTGATTCAGTAATCTGTATCAATTTGTTAAAACAACTAAACAAAAGAATAGAAATCTCAGTCCAGAAGGAACAAGAGTAGGGACACTGGAAGAATAAGTGTAAGATAGATTCCTCTTCAATTTTACAAACGGAGCATAAAGGAGAAATACTTTCAGATAATTTGTTTAAAGATTTGTTACAGGGGTAATACTCATGAAAAATTTTGAAATTAAGTTCTTTTAATTTTGTTTGAGGTAGAAAATTTATATGGAGAAATCCACATATTATTTAATTTGGGATTATAAGGGAGCGTACCCCATCTTGATCTTGCTTTAGATAAAATAGCTTGATCTAAGAGAATGGCATTTATTATAAAGAAGTTAATTTTTTTTTCAGGAATATACAGTATACACCATTGATTGCTGGCATAGGAATATAATTTGCCAGCCCTAAATAAAATAAATGTGCTTTAAACAAAGATTTTAAACATCTTTGTTTAAAGCACATTTAAGAGAGGGATACTTTTCATCACTTTTTTAAATTATTTTAAGGGGACTACAACGCCCTTTGATAACCTGAATTCGTCAAAAGAAAGAAGTTCTCGTTGTTCATTTAAGAAAAATAAAATAAATATTTTGTCACCCAATGCTCAAAGAAAAGAGATTTGTTTCCAGATCAAATATTTTCATTGTTCCAAATAATACAGGTGTGAGGGGAAACGTCTCGGTTACGAATGTAACCTCGGTTCCCTGATGGAGGGAACGAGACGTTGTGTCGAACCGACAGATGGGGTTCGTCCCTGAGAACCAATCGCTTCCGACTTCTTAGAAAAGGCCATGAAAATTGGCGAATGAAATTTGCATGCCGGACTCCGCCCCCGGATATCCGGGTATAAAAGGGAGATGGCGTGCCTCATTCATTCACCTTAGTTCTGAGGAGCCTGTGACCTCTCACGACTGCTGCAGTGGACAGCACGTGTTGGCAAGGAGGACACAACGTCTCGTTCCCTCCATCAGGGAACCGAGGTTACATCCGTAACCGAGACGTTCCCTTTCTGTCGGTCTCTCGACGTTGTGTCAAACCGACAGATGGGGTTCCTATGGAAAACGCCATAACACTGTGCCCTGTCACAATCTCTAGCGAAGCGACGGTGACTGGCCTGGGCGTGTCAGCCGTGAGCGCTACCGCAAAATTGTAACCTACCAGTGGGTAGGTAGGGGGTCTCAGAGCTTTCTTGAAAGGTGGGAAGGCCCCTGCCTTCGGCCTCACAGGCGGCGGCTTTGTTTCTCTAACAGCGAGAAGCTGCCCGGTACCGTAAGGCCACTGGGTAAGCGCTACTTCCTCAAGTGGGGGATGCGCTACAGAGACCACTTCCTACCGCAGGGAGGAGTCTAGTGGAGATACCAACATGGTCTCACCGATAGGAGAGAACTCATGGGAAGAAAGTGCGGACTGAAAGAGTTAACCGCGAGGTGGAGGTCCACCTAAGGAGGTCATGGGTTACCAAGGTGGGAACCAGCATGAGGATACATCAGACGGAACCGCCCAACTGGGGGTTGCAACGTCTGGTAGCACTAGGTCCAGTTAGAGCTATGTTGCGAATAACTCCGGAGATAAATGGCCTAAGGGGCAGGGCTGCTCTGCCCAGCCCGCCCGCAGGAGGTGCTTGCTAGTGATGGATGGAGTGCCTGTTCTTCACCCAGTGGGGGAAGAAGGGAGGCTAGTTAGTACACTGACCCCCTTAGGAAAAAAGGGGGGAAGGTACTGTCATAGGCGTACACCCTACCGGCCGCCAGTCTTGCCTGATGCCTGCGAGACTCGAGCCGACACCGGTTTTACGCGGAGGCTGTAGGACCTCGCGAAGGTGATGGGTGTAGCCCAACCTGCAGCTCTGCAGATGTCTGCCAGAGAGGCGCCTCGAGCCAGTGCCCACGAGGAGGCTGTACTCTGTGTGGAGAGAGCTCTCACCCAGTGGGCGTAGGCGATCTTAGTGACGGCGTCCATGATCCAGTGCGCCAATCTCTGTTTGAGACAGCCCTCCCTGCTAATCTCCAAAACAGACAAAGAGCTGCTCAGAGCTTCTGTGGCTCTGCGTGCAGTCCAAGCAGTAGTTCTAGGCAATCTGTGGACACGGAGAATGCTTGTAGGTCCGCTACCCTCTTGAGCGCCATCCCGAGAGCCGTCTTCATCGTGAGGTGAGAAAGCGCGGCATCTCCGAGGGGCTCCAGGACTGCATCAAGGTCGCAAGAGGGTACGCCCCTTAGGAACCAAATGATCAGGTTGTGCTGTCCTAGAGAGTCGTGATGAGCGGCAATAGCAGCTCCATACACGTTCAGTGTGGAAGGGGAGAGATTACTCTCGAGTCTCTGGAAGGACAGCACGTACCCGATCAAGCAACTCCGCGGGTCTTCTCTTCGAGAAGAGCACCAGGATGAGAAGAGGCACCACTTATAGGCGTATAGTCGCCTAGTGGCCAGGGCCCTAGCCTGAGTAGTGGTCTACCCCCGCAGGGATAGACCAATACTACGCAGCCACTCAGGATCTCCTCGTTCCGTCCAGGGGCCAGACATGGAGGTTCCAGACTTCTGGCCCGTGATGCCATAACGTGCCCTTCCCCTGGGAAAGCAGGTCCTTCGTCAGGGGAATCGGCCAGGGGGAGCTGTTGTCAAGAGCATTAGCTCCGAGAACCAAGTCCGGTTGGGCCAGTATGGCGCAACTAGTACACTTGATGCTCCTCTTCCCTGACCTTGCACAGGGTCTGTGCAATGATGCGCACTGGGGGGAAGACGTACTTCCGCTTGTCCCATGGCCAGCTGTGTGCTAGAGCATCCGTGCCGAGGGGGGCCTCGGGTGGGGAGTACCTTAGCGGGCAATGGGTGGTGTCCAGGGAGGCGAAGGGGTCTACCTGAGCCCGCCCGGACTGTACCCAATGTGCTGGCTGCGCGGGGGTGGAGTCGCCACTCTCCGCGAGGCGTCAACTGACGAGAGAGCACATCAGCTGTCTGGTTCAGGTCGCCTGGGATATGTGTGGCTCGCAGGGATCTGCTCACCTGCGGACTCCACAGGAGGAGGTGTCGGGCGAGTCGTGTTAGCTGCCGTAAGCAAACTCCATCCTGGCGGTTTAACCATCCGCCTGCTGCCGGTGTGCCACGCTCTCCAGGGAACTCGACTCTGTAGCCAGTGTTGGAGCGGTCTCATGTGCATCAACCCGAGGGGTATCACCACCGTCGAGGATGCCATGTGCCCAGGAGCCTCTTCCCGCTGACTGCTTGAAATATTCCAGGCAGTTCAACACTGACTGAGCGCAGTCGCGCTTTAATGAAAACAGAGTTGAGTTCCATACCAAAAAAGAGGATGCTCTGCACAGAGGAGAGCTTGCTCTTTTTCGGTTGACCTGTGGTCCCAATCGATCTAGGTGCCGAAGCACTAGGTCCCTGTGTGTATATAACAGATCTCACGAGTGTGTCAAATGAGGCAGTCGTCGAGATAGTTTAGTACCCGCACACCTCTCTCCCTGAAGGGAGTGAGGGCGGCTTCCACGATCTTCGTGAAGACTCGTGGGGACAGGGACAGACCGAAGGGGAGGACTCTGTACTAATATGCCTGACCCTCGAAAGCGAACCATAGGAACGGGCGATGACGAGGGAGAATTGAGACATGAGAGTAAGCGTCCTTCAGGTCGATTGCCATGAATCCATCTTGACATCTGATAGATGCCAGGATGCGCTTCTGCGTGAGCATCCTGAACGGCAGCTTGAGTAGGTGCCTGTTCAGGGTACGCAGATCTAGCGACCCCCGCTCTTTTGGGGACGATGAAGTACAGGCTGTAAAACCCGTTAAACATCTCGGCTAGAGGGACGAGCACGATCACTTCCTCACCAGAGGGGTGGTGAACACGGCCCGAAGCACGGGGCATCCTTGCCTCTGCAGAGGTTAAGAGGATGCCCCGAAACTTGGGCGGGCGTCTGGGGAGTTGGATCACGTAGCCGAGACGCCCCCGTAGTCACCATGACGGTTTGGGAAGCTCTTTGGAGGGCAGGGAGACAGGGAGGCTAGGGGTACGTTCTGCTTCATCCACCTCCAGGGGGTGGTTCGATGGCTGGCAGTGCGGATCCCTCGCCGTGGGGGGGACCACCGGAGAGGAGATCGACTCTGCAGTTTTACCTGCCTGGCGATGATGTAGCACAACGCACCATCGAATGAGAGTGTTTAGGCTGATGATTATGATCGACATTGGGTCTTGCTGCAACGTCGAGTGCTTGGAACACTGCTGGGGCGTTCACCAAGCCGAAGGGCATGACCTTATATTCGTAATGACCGTTGGGAGTCACAAAGGCCGTTTTCCATTCGTCACCTGGGCGAATCCGAATCAGGTTGTAGGCGCTTCTTAGATCCAGCTTGGTGAACAATGTGGCATGGCGTAACTGTTCCAGGGCGGCAGGTATCAGGGGAAGAGGATAGGCGAAGCGCTTGGTGTGACGATTGAGAACCCGATAGTCTATGCAGGGACGAAGACCTCCATCCTTTTTCCCTACGAAGAAGAAGCTTGACGCGGCAGGGGAGACAGACGGTCGGATGAAACCTTGTTGTAATGCCTCCTCGATATACTCCTCCATGGCCTTCTGCTCCGGGATGGACAAGGAATAGATCTTTCCTTTGGGCATTGTGGCCCCAGGCAGCAGCTCAATGGCGCAGTCCCATGGCCGGTGAGGAGGCAGCTCCGTAGCCCTCAGCTTGGAGAAGACGTCCTGGAACGACCGATAATCTACGGGAACCTCCCCGGAGTTGAGGACCTCAGGACTCTCGACGGTAGTGGCTAGGATGGGTAGTACCGGTTTTAGGAAAGTTTCCTCCTTGATCGGGACCCTGGTGTTGGCGGGGCGACCCGCCCATCCGGATATGATGCCAGTGCGCCAGTCCACGATAGGTTGACGTTCCATCAGCCAGGGTCGTCCCAGGACGATATCGGAGGTGGACCCCTCCAGTACCCAGAAGGAGATCTTCTCCGTATGCCTGGGAGAGATGTGAAGGGTGATGGGTGGGGAATGGTGTGTGATCCGACCTCGGCCCAGCGGTTTTCCTAGGATGTCTTGCACAAACATGGTCCTCCCGTTCCTTAGGCGCGGGAAGCCCAACTGAGTAAGAAGATTCAGAGAAATGAAGTTCCCGGCGGCTCCAGAGTCAATCAGGGCGTGGACTGGAACAGAGAAGTTAGGTGCAATAATGACCACTTGGGTAAGAGCAAGGTGAGGTAAGGAGGCCGGTGTATGGATAGAACTCACTGCTGGTCGAGCCGGACGGACGGGGCAGACGGCTAGGCGATGACCTGACCCTCCACAGTACAGACAAAGGTTAAGGTTCCGCCTCCGTGTACGTTCCTCAGGACATAGTCGAAAACGATCCACATCCATGGGTTCTGGTCTGAAGGAGTCCGGGAAGCAGAGGTCGTAACCCATGGAGGAAATGTACCGGGTGATGATGGCGAACAGTCTGACAGACATTGGGCGATACTAATGGATCGTTGTATGAGAGCCTCCAGACCGACCGAGTCATCGTAGATGGCCATGTGTAATTGGATCAAGTTCTGTAGCCCTTGGCGGTAGACCGAGACAAGCGCCGGCTCATTCCATCCACTGGTAGCCGCAAGGGTGCGGAACTGGAGGGCATAATCCGCCACTGAAAGGCGTCCTTGTCGAAGCCTCAGCAGTAGATCGTGCACCGAAAGGTAATCCATTGCTTGGCCAAAGACCCCTTTAAAGTGCTCAAGAAAAGACTTCAGATTAGTGGTAAGTGGTCCTCCGGCCTGCCAAATCCCGTATGCCCAGTTCAGGGCCTTACCGCTCAGGAGGGAGATGATGAAGGCTACCTTGGATTTGTCCGTGGAGAATTGACCGGGGTGCAACTGTATGTAGAGCTCACATTGGAGACAGAACCCGCTACACTCCTCCACGGAGCCAGTATATCGGTTGGGTAGGGCCATGGGACTAGACGCCGATGGTGGGTTAGACGGAAGGAGTGCAGGTGCGGGTTGGTTCCGGAGCAGGGTGACCAGTTCAGAGAGGGGATCAGAGGGAGCTGGAGGTGAAGGACCGGGAGAAGTCTGTGGTGTGGTTCAGTCTACTGTCAGGGTTCTGGTAGACGGAGAGCACACCAAGGAGGTAGATAAGAAAAAGGAGTTTATTTCAAAAACAGGAATATCCAAAAAACAGGAATATCCAAAAACAGGTAAGTATTTCAAAAACAGGAATATCCAAAAACAGGTAAGTATTTCAAAAACAGGTAAGTATACTTATCGGGGTAAAGAATTGCAGTGAAGACAACAAGACTGAACAGGCAAGAACAAAAAGGTGCAAACTTAAATAGAATCCTGATGATGTGATGCAGGTGTGGACTAATCAAAAATGGTGGATGTGCGGTGCATGCTGGGAAACTGAGTTCAGAACTCCGGGTAGAGGGAACGGGTGAAGCGAGCTGGCGGTGACGACATGGGGGGCGTGGCCGGTGGTGCTGAAACCGTTACACGATCCATTTAGCCCTTGAGCGTATAAATGCACCCTTTGCCTTTTCCAGATAAAAGTCATCTAATCTATTTTGTAATATGTAAAGAGAATTTCAATCATTATCATTAAGGTCATTTTTCATTTTTTTGTAATATATTAGAAAGTTCTTTATTTTTTCAGATATCCTGTTTTTTCCAAATTTTATAGAAAATTTCCGGCACTGCTATTTAAACAACTCCCATCTAGAGATAGCCGATATGTCTTGCAAATATTTTATATTCTCAGCAATTTTTCTAATATGCTGACAATATGCATCGGAAAGAAGATAAGAGCAATTTAACTTCCAATAGCCAGGATTTAGATTAGGCCTTTTCTCTGATCGTTTACCAGAAATGACAATATCAATAACGGCATGATCTGTTAAAGGGGAAGGAGAAATCTCCGCAGAGGTTAGGTGGGGCATTAAGTAGTCAGATATCAACCATAAGTCTATCCGTGATTTTTTTAGAACAATCTGAGTTAAACCATGTAATCCCAGAGCTCGCAGGGTTTAGACTTCTGTATGCGTATATCAAATTTAGATGATCACAGATGTTTTTTATAATGGGATTTTTACTCTCAGAGACTCTTTTTTGAGGGTGTCTATCATGAATAAGATCTGGAGCTTCGTTAAAATCACCACCGAGTAATATAAAGGCAGTTGGATACTTAATTCTCAAATTATCTATAATAGGAAATATTTCCCCTGAGAGATTTACATTAAATGAAGATCTGTTATATCCATATATGTTAGCCATTATAAAGATGCTATCATCTATATGAGCTACTAGAACAATCCACCTCCCTGTGCCAGAAGAGTGCTTCTCTGATACCTGACCGGTAAACCCTTTATCGAGGAACACAGCGACTGCTGCTGATGAATTAGAGCCATGACTAAAATAGATATTATTTCCCACTGATTACGCTAGAACTTTTCATCATCGGTACATGAATGCGTTTCTTGCATGAAATATATGTCTCTTTTCTTGGATGTACAGAACAAAAACACAACATTTTGCTTATTTAGATCACGTAGCCCCCGAACATTTAACAAAAAACAAGAAACCTTAAAACCAAGGAAAACGTTAGAATAGAACAATATATGTTCAACAAGATTCAATAACAATCGTAAGATAATAACAAAAATCTTGGAAAGGATATGCATAACTTTATATTTAACTTTCCAACCCGAAGAAGCGCATTTCAAAACATCCTGTCCTGGACCCGTGAGGGGTAATTCTAAGGAAGGTATAAGTGAATTCTAAGGAAGGTATAAGTGACAGGAGTAGTACAATACAAAACGAAAGGAGAATAGTTCAGCACCTTTGTAAGTTCGCATTAAATGTTATTAGCAGAGATTCTCTTTCTGTTAATGAAGGCAACAGGACCGCTAAAGCCAGCCTTCTTTCCCTCTTTTCTAGAATTTTCGACCAGTGGCCAAAGTTTATTTCTCCTTTGTCATCCTGTGTTAAATCTTCCATAATCCGGATTCTCTTTTGTTTCAGGAGCTCAGATCACTTGGCCGCTGCCCATATCGCATCTCGACAAGTGCGGGACAAAAACTGCACGATGATCCGACGGAGATTTGTGTTGCTGGATTTAGGGCCAATGAGCGATGTCGACCATATCCTGTAGTTTTTCTGTGATGTTGGGACAAAGATCTCTGAATACTTCCAAGACGACGATCTTAGCATTTTCCCCTTCACGCTCGGGAATCCCTGCCACACGTAGGTTCCATCTGCATTTATATCCATCGAAAGCGGAGCATTTTTCTTTGAGAATTTTATTCTCTTTTTCCCGCGCTGCGACTTTCGTTTGAAGAGTGGTTACCTGCTCCGTCACACCTGCTACTTGTTCTTGCATGGCTTCCAGCGAGATTGTCAGTTTAGTTATCGAGGTGGTGTTTTCTTTCACTGACACTTCAACGGATTTCAGCTTCATCAAAGACTCTTCTTGCATCTTGCAAATTTTTTCAATTGCCTTTAGCAGTACAGCGTTAGAAATGTCCTCATGGTGAGCAATGCAAGATTTCTTCTGCGCAGGGGATTTACTCTGTGTGTCATGAGTAGATTCAAATTGCGAAACCAAACGTCTTGCATAGTTGTGCATTCTCGGCTCCTTTACAAATTCAACAGCCTCAGCTGAGAATGTTTCCATAGCGTCCTCCATAATGGCGACATTCCCAGTCCATAACTCGTGCGAGAGTTAAACTTATTAAACTACAGCGCGGGTCCTAACTAATCAACAGTTACGCTTCAAAAGGATGTACTGAACTTCCAATATACACTAAGACATATTCTGGGCGTAGAAACTTAAATTATAAAGCTCTGCATATGTAGCGACAATGGAGCGCAAAAAGTTTGGTGTTAGCACGGCGCCATGTAACATGAATAGAGTTTAGCGGGCTGTGCGTTAGTAATAATGGTCTGTGGGGAAACGCAGCGCTCCGTGTGTACTGTAGTTAAATGAATTAAACAAAGCTTCGAGGTAGAGGTGTGCGGAATGGCCAAAAATCTATTTCACGGAATGAGTAATTTTATTTCACGGTAACAATATATTTCATGAAACAATCTCCCATTATAATTCTATATCTTATACCTCATTTTTCTTAGATTGATATTAACTAGAACTGTGAAAAATAATAGTTTTCACGATGCATTGCGATGCAGATGTAATATGATTCTGCATCGATGCATATAATGAAATAATCGATTCTTAAAAATGTAAATAAAATATAACACCACACATTGTTGTTTGTTAAATATAAAGTACTTTTAAAATATTAATAAAATGGCCTTTTGTAACCGGCATTCTTTAGCTGACCATTCATCAATCTGCATTGTGTAACAGATTACAAGGAACAACTGGCACTGTTGCTGAAGGAGATTTTATTATGAAGCCTTAGATGGCGCTGGATGGATTAAAGAGAGTACAGCGTAAGTAAAACATTCATCTGTGATTTTTCACCTCTCCCCAGCACGCTCAAAGCGATCTGAGTACGCAGCACAATAACACATCAAAACAAAAATGACTAAAACACATTACAAGGACATTAAGTGCAAAATGAATAGTTACAAACAATTATCTAGACATACAAAATAATCTCCTGCAGCTATTTTTAAATCAAACACGAATTGAAAGATGAACAAATCGATACAATATTAATACAACGAGAAACAGAACAGATATAACCATATCGGAATCGGAATAGATAAATTTGAAACGATGCCCAACCCTATTCATTAGGTTGAAACCTTTTGAAAGGGGTTTTGTGTTTACATACTGTTACAGACAAGTCAGATTTTTACTGCATTGAGAAATTGGAGGCGGCCGCCTCCGTCAAATGTCGTGCCGCCTCAGACTCTAGCCAAAATTATCCAAGAAATGCTGCGTGCATTTAAGACTGTCATTTGTAACTGCAGTTGCGGCATTACGCCACAGTTGATGCGCTGTTTCGTTATCAGCACACTGAGGCGCTAAAAAGAGTTGCAGAACAAGAGCTAGCTGTGTTTCGCGGCTGTTTGTTTTGCATCAAAGTACGTTTAATTTCTTAAATTAACATGACGTACATCATTGTAATATCTTTAACTGTGCAGTCGGATCGTTGAATCAGCGTATACTGTACACGGTGAGTTCGCCAGTATGAACGCACATTCAGAACGACTCGAGTTCAGAACGACTCGCACACGAATGACTCATTTGAACCGATTCATTTAAACTATTGAACTTTTCAGTCACTAGAGAATATAAGAGATCATTTAAAGTGAACCACAGAGAATGCAATATGTGAATGAGCTTTGCTCATTTAGTAAGACTGGTTAATTCAGTTGGCTATTGTGGCCTGAAAAGTCAGTTGAAAATGATAAAAAGCTTTATTTGATTAAAAAAACATTTCTGTTTGGTTGAATAAAAGTAATGTTTTATATAACTTAATCATTTTCATTTTTGTCTAATTTTATTAGAACTGTTAATATGTCAAAATCACTTTGGTTAAGCCATTTAAAGGTATGTTAGGCCTTCGTGTGTGTGCACAAGATCAGGATGGCACCACCTCCGCCTCATTTTGAGCCAGGAAAAACCCTACAAGATGTCATGTAATTTGACATTTTGTTTCAAAAGCTGCTAAATGAAAGAAATTGTAAGAGAAAGAGTTTCAATTGTTTATATATTTTTAATAACAAAAACGGCGGACAAGATGCATCGAATCGTGACCCTCTGAATCGTAATCGAATCGTGAGGCAGGTGAAGATTCACAGCTCTAATTTTAACTAATTTATTTATTACAGTTCATTTAAATGCTCACCATAGTTAAAATGTAGGCAAGTTATGAAAATGTACTAAACATATCAAATTAAGTTCTGATAATCAGATGTATTATTTATATTTATCTTCTGGCTATATCATATGTATACAGTAGGAAGATGTATAACAATGAAGTATGAATATGCACAAACAATGACAGTACAGTGTATGACTAGTGTTATAAACTGGTGTTCATGGGGTCTGCACTGTATGTCTTTATCGCTCTTCACTCTCTATTAGATGAGCAATTTTAGTGTGTTGCGACTCTCTGTCTTTAGGTTTGTTTTTGCACTGTCTGGTGACTCCTCACGCGTCTCCCAAAACTGGAGGTAGAAGCGCGTTACATCAAAGCACTCACGCGGCGAGCATCATCGCGCATTTCAACGCAAGTTTTACCTTGGCTCGCCTGAAGTTAATAGTTAAAACTATTAACAGCTTTACAAAACAACCTGACTTCTGATATATGTGTTGAGAGTGAGCTTTTTTTATATGCTGGCGCAGATCCCTGCACTAGGTGAGAGAAGCGCCGGACTGTAGCGGATCACTAAACAACAGACTGAAAGAAGGCCAAAAGAATGTTTGATACGTTCATTTATTATGGGTGGATTAATTCATAAGTTTTTTTCAGAATAGTGCCCAATTTGCAGAGCGCCGAGTTAACCACGCCTACTTATTTACATTCCGCGGAATACACGGAATAGAAAAATCTCTTACGGTTGACATTTTATTCTGCGGCAACAGAATATTCCGTCATTCCGCCCAGCCCTACTTCGAGGCAACAAAATTTGCCTCAATGATTTTTTGTGTTTGAATTACTCGAGTAACTCGAGGAATCGTTTCAGCCCTAATTTGAATGCTTTTGAAATTCGTGTCCGTTTCGTGTAACCAAAACACTGCGTCCCCAAAACTAAACGAATGAGCTGTTTTAACATCACAAACACGCATGGCTTGTCTCACAAGCAGAATCATGCTCACGCCTGGAGTCTATGGGGTGTGGTTTATGCATCTGCATTGCAAACTAAGCAATCAGTCGTGTCGATGGTCGCGTACTTTGCCGTGACCAATGACATGTGATAAGAAGCGTGAAACTTTCATGGCCCCACCTATCACGTGAGAAGCTACGTGTAAATTACGCAACATTCGCGCTGTGTTGTCTAAAGTAATTTTCCACTTGTTACCACAAATATATATATATATATGTTTACTTATATAGTAGAACTCTAATACTGGAATGCAGGAAGTCAGTTGTATTACTTAACACAGCTGGTTAGGAAAAGGTTAATTAAATCTGGCAGTAAGCAGATTTTGTCTACAGCAATTGTATAGATGCAGTTAAATGAACAGAGTGTACAAATAGCCCGCCTTGTTGTCAAAAGAGAAAGTGTCAAAACGACACTGTTTCAAGCAACGACTCCAGTGACTTTAAATGTGTTTGTCGCTGTGCCTGATAGTACAACATCAGGACCAATGTATTAACCCTTTCCATGAAATAACAGAGCTGTTAGGCTGATGAAATAACCAGAAGAAATGTAACCTCAAATTAAGAATGTGACATAAAGCACCTGGTGTTCAGCAGAGTCAGACAGAAGAGTGAAGAGAATGAAGTTCTGTGCAAAGATTGCTTTTCTTTACTGGAACTGAAAAAGGTCAATTTTAGTTTAAAATCTGCAGTGATGTGATGTGTGAACAGTATACACTCTTACAGATGCTCTTCACGTATGAAGTCAGATGATGTAAACAGCTCAACAATGCAAAATGTCCTGTATAAAGACAGTGTATGGCCTCAGTTATGAGTTGTCCAACAAGTACAAACCCCAATTCCAATGAAGTTGGGACATTGTGTAAAACGTAAATAAAAACAGAATACAATGACTTGAAAATCCTTTTTGACCTACAGAATACACCATAAAGACAATATATTTAATGTTCAAACTGATAAACGTCATTGTTTTTTGCAAATAATCACTCATTTTGAATGTGATGCCGGTAACACGTTCCAAAAGAGCTGGGACAGGGGTATTTTTTACCACTGTTACATCACCTTTCCTTTTGACAACACTTAATAAGCATTTGGGAACTGAGGACACTAATTGTTGAAGCTTTGTGGGTGGAATTCTTTCCCATTCTTGCTTGATGTACGTCTTCAGTTGCCAGGGTTTTTCCTGCATAGAGAATATGGAGGCGGCCGCTTCCGTCAAATGTTGTGCTGCCTCAGGCTCTCGACAAAATTATGTTGTGTCTTCACAAGAAATGCTGCGTGCATTTAACAGACTGTCATTTGTAACCGCAGTTGCGACATTACGACGCGACACAGTGGAGGCGCTGTTTCGTTATCAGCACACTGAGGTGCTAAAAAGAGTTACAGAACAAGAGCCAGCCTGTGTTTCACGGCTGTTTGTTTTGCATCCAAGTATAATAAAGTTAAATTAACATGACATACATCATTGTAATGTCTTTAGCTGTGCAGTTGGATCGTTGAATCAGCGTATACTGTACACAGCGAGTTCGCCAGTATGAACGCACATTGCGATAAGAACGACTCGCAAACAAATGACTCCTTTGAACCAATTCGTTTAAACAGAATGTAAGAGATCAGTGAATCGTTCAAAGCTCAGTGAACTACAAGAGAACGTAGTGTGTGAATGAGCATTGCTCATTTACTTAGACTGGTTACTTATGAGCTAAAAAGTCTTATATTAAAAATGTGTGCTATATTAATGAATGTAATGCTTTATATAACTTATTAGTTTTCATTTCATCAATTTTTTTTAGAACTTTAATATAACTGTTTTGTTAAGACACTTAAAGTGATGGTAGGCCTACACGAGCGTTGCACCACCTCCGCCTCATTTTGAGCCAGGAAAAACCCTGCAGATGTATTTTTTCCCATGTTTTTCATTTGAGAAATCATTATATATATTTTTTTAATTAGTGAGTATCTGCGTTTATTAAGCTTAGTTTTCCCCTGTCACTTTGACTGGGGGTGAAAAGTTGTGTGCATTCATGAGGAAGAAAAATAAGGGTTGCAGTTAAGTAAAATGGCTCATAGTTGGGGCCCCCATACATGGATTTGCCTAGGGCCCCCAAATCACTAAATCCGCCCCTGGTCCCATGTGGGAAGTACAACAGTCGCCATCGTTAGATCGTCACTGGAGCTACACAATGTCTGCGCCACGGAGGGCACTACAGTTGTTCTGTATTAGGCTGTACCGACCAGCATAACTGTCTCCATAGACTCCCGCAAGCTGAGTTACAGAGAACAGCATGGTTAAATTTCATTTATGAAGGCAATGTCCCGCTGAGAATCGGTAAAGTATTTCACGTTTCCGCCAATCATTTCACGCCGTACTGCTTGACGAATGAGGGCCAGTACAACGCTGGACTTTCAACAAGGTTGCTACTGAAACCGGGAGCAATACCAACACTTCGTGCCCAGTCCTCATATCCAACAGAAGCAGTAACGTTAAGTATCACACCTCATATTGTTGCTGATTAGTCTTTCAAAATTGCCACTCTTAATGAGCTTGTTATCGCGATATATTAGTAATGTTGCTAACAATAGAAGTACAGTGTCTAACTGTATTTATTGACGCTGCCCTCACATGCTGTCGGGCTTATCGTAAACAATACGTAAAGTAAGTGTGACAGTACATGATAGAACAACGTTGAAAGTGTAGTATAACTGTAGTAACGCTAAACTATACCTGCTCAACCTCCATGCAGCATTTATTCTCTGGCTCTTTAGTCATTTTACTGCAATTCCCACACGAGCACCTGCACAGCGATTTATACATTATCATGACGGACCATGCTAATGCTTATCGATCCATTGAAGAAGGTTAATTTCACAATAACTGCAAAATTACAACTAACCATTCGGAAATGTCCTGTTCAATTCTTAAGGTTGTCACTTCTTGTGTCTCTCCATCAGTGTCAGACTCCGGTTCGTACATATAGGGCTGAACACTTTTACTGACATTTTGATGTTTTGTTTTGGCCAGTACGCATCGGCTCTCACTAAATCCTTGGTGTTTCGAGTCTGACGTCAGCACGCAACAGTGTTTTATTGGCGATTTTAACAATCATAGGTAGTTTAGATGGTTAGAGTAAGCGGTTAGGGTTAGGGTGTGGGTTAGGGTAAAGGTTTCGTAAGACTTGAAACACCAAGTACTTAGTGAAAACCAACAAGCCACGCCCACGGATCTGACTCGAAACACCATGGATTTAGTGAGAGCCTCAGCACGAGTTCCTGAAACTCCGCCCTCCTCTGGAGAGGGGGCTGGGACGAAAAGTTAATTAACATTTAAAGAGATACAAGCAAAATCGGTGCGTTTTTACACACACTCAAAAACGGGCAACTTCAACATGCTATAATAAATGATCCGCTGGGTATTTTGAGCTAAAACTTAACATACACACTCTGGGGACACCAGAGACTTATTTCACATCTAGTAAAACCATTCAAACAACCTCTCCTTTAAATCAATATTGATACACAGAACATTACATATAAATTGATAACGAAACCCCAAAATAAACATACAAACATAATAAACATACCGTATTCATCATCCAATCAGAAATTCAGGAGACATTAGTGCTTAATTTTCAAATATTCCTTTTTAAGTCAGACACTATTGAATCCATGCTTTTTTCCTGGTGGTTCTAAAGTCACAAGGTCATAACACGTGACATGCTCAAACTGACATTAAATTCACTGACTTAAAGTGCCACTTTTACCAAAATTATTATGGCTTAACATTACATCACCAAACACACTTTTCACAATATATATTACAAAATATATTCACCACAAAATGCTTTCGAAAAGTAACTGAAATTTAAACACAAACACTTTAATTCAGTGACAGCTACAACTTCGGTCACCGTTAGTAGCACTTTTCTGTCTGAGGTTGTACGGTCAACATACAGGACTGCACGCTTACTCTGGTCATTAACGTTGTGTAGTACTGAAAGGTGCTTCCTGTTGTGCAGAGAGTCTTTATTGTGCAGTTAGCTGCTTGATGTCCACGACCACATCGCCAGCACCTGTTCTTGGCTTTTACCCATTCTGTTTTCTGTTCTTTGGTGAGGAGCTTGAAGTTGTCACAGTTATTCAGATAATGTTGATCGTTTTCACAGTTTAGACAGAATGCTCTTTTCTTTTCCGTGCTTCAAACTGGATTGGACGTAGTAGGTGTCAGTTTGCTCTGTGACATCTCAGTACCAAGGAAAATGGTAGTTGGTTTGCGAGGCTGTTAAGGCTCTTTCCTCACATCTCTGCTGTGTCCTGAGGAATCCTGCCTTGTGTGGCAAGAATACTTATGTTACTCCAGCCAATCAGCAAAGTTCAGCAATGTGGGGATGTTAACCTGCAGTGGGTGAGTGTATAACTTAAAACTGGACCTGATACATGAGATCCACATTTTAGTTCTAGGCTGCCTTACAAAAAATGTGGCCCAGCTGTTGCAGCATGTTGACAAGAGACCACACCTTCAGCCCGAACATCCTGAAGGCCTTAACATCTCCACTGCGTATGTTAGCTTCATCCATCAGCTCAGCAATTCATTGCAGGGATAGCTGGTGAGGCTGTCCATAAATCTTTGTAAGAGATTGTCTCACGGTGTCTGTGAAGGTTCCGCTACCAACAAAGCCTCCTCCAGTTTCAGATGGTCAGTGAGGATTTGAAACTTGAAGTATTCCAAAGCATCATCAGGCAGGATGTTCTCCAAAGCGATTCTCAGCCTTGAAAACTGTCTGGGATCTGGAGATGTTAGGAAGGGGATGGTTGGAGCTGGACTTCTGTAGATTTTCTCCTGAGTATAAGAGGGGAAGAGATGATCTGGGCTGTAGTCTGTGTTGGCTGGCTTCCTGTTCTGCTGTGACATGTCCACAAACCCAGGGAGTCGAGGTGGCAGGGAATATTGGTCTAAACTGGCATACCTTTCCTGCGATGATTCTTCATATTGTGTTATAAAGGGAGCTCTCTCATGTGAAGATGAAGAGACGTTCATGTTTCTCATATGCTCAATTAGCTTTGGGCTCACCTCTGGTGCAGCTGTTGTGACTGTTTGACTGGAGCTGATTGTGGCAGCTTGGAGCGTGGAGCTGGTGTTGGATGGTATAATTGTGGAGATTGAATGCTAACCTCTGGCGTATGGAAGCATGGAGATGGCGTTGGTGAAGTAGCTGTCCCCAGTGAAGCTCTCTTCTCTGCCTTTAGACTTTGAAGCTCTTCATGAAGTAGAATATTCTGCTGCCGCATCTCCTGAAGATGATCTGAGGGAGCTGGCTAACCTGTCGTTGCAAGACAATGTGGCTGCTTTCTTTAAGACTCAGGCCCACTAAGCACATACTCTTTGAGGTGAGGTGGGGGGTTGGTACGTCTCCTTGGTCGTGTAGCCGGGGTGTCTTCCTCTGGGTGAGTCTTCTCTGCAGTAGTTCACTTATCTGGCTCGAAGGACCATGAAAAAAACTTTTGTTTGAACTGGTTTGGATTAGAACACACCAGAGTATACTCCAAAAGGGTTTATTTATGAAGTTGTTGGTCTTGACTGTAAAGATACTGTATGTGTACATTGAATTACACCCTGGGCGAGATCCCTTTCGAGCGCCCCCCCCCAAAAAAACAATACCACAAAATTCTGCACAAACAGTTATATTTTATTATAACAACATAAGTGAAAATAAAATTACATGAAAGTATATGTATAGGCAAAAACAATGGGATTTTTTTTCAATCACCAATAACTTTAGACTTTTTAGATTTTAATAGATTTTTTGTACCTAAAATTTGTATAAAGATGATTCCCAACTTTGTTATGAAAGATATAATGGATTGAATTGATACACCATTTTACTTTATGCAATATGTGGGTAAAATGGCCATAAATTAATATTCCCATTCAATGCAATGTATCTATACACTGTATCTAATTTGCATATTAATGTGTTCTTGGAGCAACATTTAATGAAAAAATAAGTGTAATAATTGGAGTAATAATTGGCAACATTTTAATAATAATATATAATATTTCATAGGAATATTGATGTATAATTTATTTCCAGTGGTGTAAAGTATTGGAGTAAATGTACTTAGTTACTGTACTTAAGTATCTTTTTGGCTACTTTGTAGTTGTACTGAGTATTAAAGATATTAGCAACTTTTACTCTCTACTTGACTACATTTTTGAACAAGTATATGTACTCTTTACTCCACTACATTTGTAATGACTAATGCAATTACACATTACATTTCACCTGGTACCCATCATTCTTTTGCGGCAGTTTATTTTTGATACAGAAGAATTAATATAGCCATTTACAAGGCATTGAAGGTACTATATCTTGTGGGTTTTGCTCTTACTTACTAAAACTTGTCAACATGGCTTCTTTATGTCAATAAAGAGTGCATTATCAATTAGGGTTAGGATAGGGTTATCAATGTCAATCGCTGGCGGTTTATGTGAAATGAGGACATGACAGCAGCTGATGATGAGGCCAAAACCAGCATGCCCAGTTTAAAAAGGCTTTGACTTTTTAATTGGACTTAACATTATTTTATTTATCCGTTATATTGAAGAAACCTTTTGAAAGAGTTTGGTTTATTATGATCACTTGAGCTTAAATGAGACTTGAGTGTTATGGTGTCCACCATGATTTGTTGCAATTTTGAGGTGTTCAGTCTTATTTTGATTTAAGAAAATAAATGTGATTGCTCTCCTCATGAATCAACTGTTTCTTGTTTTTTACTGACATGTCTCTTAAGTGTTCAAGGACTAGTGCTGCTTTGAGCCTACATTCAGTACGAGTAAAATACTCAAGTACTGTTAAATTCAGATACTTTAAGACTTTTACTGAAGTCATTTTTGAATTGGTGACTTGTAACTTGTAATGGAGTAGTTTTCGCTGCAAGGTATCTGTACTTTTACTTAAGTATGGTTTTCAGGTACTCTTTACATCACTGTTTATTTCCATATTCACTTGTTGTGCCTGATAAACATGATTTAAGTCCTGATGTCCTCTACAGTGGACATGTATGAAATCAATGCCCTGTTCTGTAACAGAAAGTCATTTTTTGCTTTGAAACACCATAACATAATGTCTGAGATGTTGTTTTATGAAATACAATTTGAAAAGTAGTCCAATTTAAATTATAATTACACAGATTTGAAAATTCCGTTGGCTAATTACATAATAACTGATGGAAATAAATAATAACTGAACTTGTAACAGTTTTGTTGCAAAGCACAATATTATGGTGAAATTAGATCTCGTGTTTGTTGAGTTAAAACCGAATTATTGTTGTATAAGCATAGCAAGCATCATAGCAAAAAGTCTAACAAACTTAAGAGTTATACCCACCAATTAACACTAGCAGTTCATTCATGACATGGATACCGTAATAATCATGAAGAGAGAACTTAGTTGCATACCTTTATCTTTTGCTCGTTTCTCCTTTTCTTTTCTTTTTTTTCTAAATTGGGCACCTGATGGCTTTGACCTTTTCCTGTCCATCTCTGTGTTTATTTGGCACTCGACAATCAACAGATTTCCCACCCCCCCAACACAACCAGAAGTCAAGACTAAACCAAAAGAGTGTTTTCACGACGCGTCATCAATCCGGAAGTCGGCCATGTTGGAGGCATTGAAAGAAAGCACTGCTATTGAACCTAATGGAAATCGCAGATTTTGCTGTAGAAAAAATGATTCTTCTTTAGAAATGACTGTGAAAATAAAGCTCTTTAATGCAAGTCGATCACACCCCAGAATCGCTATAGCCATGTGCTGTAACATCACGTGCAGTATAGTTAATTATTTTCTACTCTGAATTTCACTCACGAGTCAGCAGTATTGATTGATGACGCGTCATGAAAACACTCTAATGGTGACCACATAATCGTTTTGTATTACCTATTTTTATTAGCCATTTCACACAGCTTCTGTGCACGGCACCTTCTCAGCAAGCAGGGGTGCCAATTTGCCAATTCCCCACACAGTGAAATGATAGATAATAGAAAACCGCTTCGCGGTGGCAGCGCAGAAGATTATTATTTTTTTAACTGCTCGTGCCGCCCCCCATGTACCATGAAAAAATGCCGCCCCGGGTGGCTGCCCGGTTCGCCCGTACCAAAAACTGCTACTGCGCCTGTGTCTCATTACCCACACCTGCCCATTGTTAACTCATTTGTTAGTCTCCCTATTTAATGCCCTTGTGTTTGCTGTCCTGTGCTCGTTCATTTTGTGATGTTTGCTTTGTCCCTTCCCCGGATTACCTTGCCCCGGATTACCTTGCCCCATGTAGATTAGTTTTGTCATGATTGTTTAGTAAGTGAGTTTAGTTATCCTGTTTCTTTTACTTTTGCCTCCTCGTGGGAAGTCTTTTGTTTCTGTTTGGTTTTCCGTTCTGCATTTGTTCCCCATCGTGAGATTTTGTTTTATATTTAATAAAGTTTGAGTTTTTCTGTACCACCACTGCCTGCACTTGGGTTCTTCTCCCGCCTCCCTGACACCAGGTCTTGATGGATTTACAGCGGAATTTTAATTGACTTAATGGAAGATAATTGGACAAGACTTTTTTAAAGTCATGGAAGCAAGTTATGAATTGAAGATACTGCCAAGAAGTTGTCAAATGGCAGTCTTAACCTTTCCAAAAAAAGGAGATTTATGTTTGCTTAAGAACTGGAGACCTGTTGCTGTTTTAAATTCTGATTGGAAGATATTTTCAAAGTGTTTTGCAAATCGTCTCAAGAAGGTTTTAGATTTTTTGATTCATGAAGACCAGTCTTATTGTATTCCCAAAAGATGCATTTATGACAATTTATTTCTAATGAGGGATCTTTCAGAATATTCAACAATGTATAATGTTGGCCTTTTGTCTTCAGACCAAGAAAAGGCATTTGATCGATGTGTTGAAATGTTTTGGTTTTGGGGTTAAAATGTTATCATGGATAAAATTGTTGTATAATGGAGCTGTGAGTTTGATAAAGGTAGGAGGTGGGTTGAGTGTGCTAGTTAAGGTAAAAAAAAAGGTATTAGACAAGGTTGTCCAATGTCTGGCCAACTGTATAGCTTAGAAATTGAACCTTTATTGTGTTTTTTACGAAGCAATTTAAAAGGATTAACGATAAATGGAAGAAAAGAGTCTATTGTATTGTCAGCATATGCTGATGATATTACTGTTATTGTTCAACAGCAGAATGATGTACAAATTTTAAAAGATGCTTTAGGAATGTATGAAAGAGCTTCGTCTGCTAGACTTATTTTGGACAAAATAGAAGCTTTGTGGTATAGCTCTTTTAAGAATAACAGGTTTTTGCCAACACTTCCAAATAATATTCAGTGGGGCACAATTGGTATTTAGGGTTATACCTTGGTCATGAAGAATACAGAAAGAAAAATTGGTAGGGGTAAATGGAAAAGGTTTGTGCTAGGTTGTCTAGCTGGAAATGGATGCTACCCCAGTTATCATAAAGGGGAGGAATACTAATTGCAAATACCCTGATTGCTTCCATGCTCTGGCACAAATGAATGTGCATGTACATTAATGTACATTTTTAATCAAAGAACTTCAGAAGACTTTTTTTGGACTGGTCAACATTGGCTGAGACCTGTTGCTCTTTATCTTCCAGTCCAAGAAGGTGGACAGGGACTTATAGACATTCGTGGTAGAGTGGCAACATTGTTTCTGCAGGCTGTTCAGCAGCTTTTATTTCATCAACATTCTGGATGGATGGACTTAATGTGTGCACTTTTACACAAAGCTGGAAGGATGGGATTAGACAAACATTTGTTTTCCATGGACCTAGAAAAAGCACCTTTAGATGGACTCAACGTTTTTTATCTCAACATTTTGAATGTGTGCAAATTGTTTTCTATCTCAAGAGAATGGTCAAAACCATGTCCATGGTTGTTTAAAGAATCTCTCTTTTTTAACCCTCTTCTCCCTGTTGAGATTCTGAACTCTGAGACTGTAAGGACAAGATTGATTTCTGCCAGTATATAACCACTCTTCAAGATTTACAGAAAGGATCTGGGTGGATTGAAGCTGAAGAACTTTCTTTAAAATGGGTTTTAGGTCTGTGCGTCTCATTAAACGACTGCTAGAGGACCTAGAATGAAGAAATATTTTTTATTATTTTTAAGTAAAAGGTTCTTGTTGAATTTTATGGCATTATGGGAAATAAAAGCCATGTAAAAGTCTTGAAATTGAAATTCCAATAGAATTTATAATAATGTCCAATATAGCATTCTACAAGTCCAATAGGATCCTATAGGATAAACTAAAATTCCAATAGGATTTTTTGACCAGGGGTGCACTTGGTTAACAAACTTGATCATCAGCTGCTAATCAGATCGTCAGGACTGAACTGCGCATGTCAGATAGGGGAGAAATATAAAGTGATGTGTTTATGAACCACTGCGTCAGGGTCAGTATGTGTGTTTTTGGTTTCAAATTTTCTCATTGACAACTTTTAGATAGTGACCGGAGAGTGTATGTTATAAACTGGGTGCATGGATGGATATAAAGCAAATGGATAAAGATGGATAAAAAGCAGTTTCATGCAGATCAACATATAGTTAAAGTAATGTCCTGTTTCAGATTAAAAATGCACTCTGTTTGAAGGAATGTCTTGGGAAAACTTCCTTTTATGTTGTAGACTCAGTGTCTGAAAGATAAAAATAACTCAAAATATGAATTATTTTGCCATGTTTATATGGATTGTTTGTTTGTATTGAGTTATTTACCTTTCTCTTAGCTTTATCAATTGATAGTCCTTTAGCACTCAGAGCAGCTATCTTGTTCTCAATGTCCGAGACCTGATTAGTGAGTAATAAACAAACAAATAAATGAACAGATGAATGAACAAACCTGAATGAATAAATCATTTGGTCGTATGTAGCTCACCTCACTCTCTGTGCTTTGAACTTTGGCAGCTGCCAAAGCAACATGGTCCTCTAGCTCAGAAAGTTCTGAATCAGTTAGCAGGCCAAAGTAGTGATTCTTATTATTCTGCTCAATCATTCTCAACTTCTTTGCCATATCGAAAGACTTCCCTGCAGTCAAATATACCTGTAGGAAAAAGGAGCAAGACAATTCAGACCTTAACATTTTAGGAATATTTGTGAATTAAGGCACAAAACCGCTTGGTGATGTCATTGGTATTCTATGTGTCAGAGTGCTCTCTTCCTAAAAATGAAAATACATAAACAATAATAGCTATAAAGAGAGATTACGCCAGGCCCAGATGAACGTCATATGCCCATCCCTAACTAGAGATAACGCCAGCTACATCTGAAAATCCTGTGCCATCCTCCTGCGAGACCCTGCGGACTGACTGACCATCCCAGCTCCATCTAAGACAATTACATCACCACCCCAGAGCAAAGTGACCATCTGACCATCCCAGCTCAGGCAATTCCATCCCCAACCAAGAGCAAAGACAGACTACTTGTCACATTAATGCTAAGTTTACAATACTTAGTATTTAATGCTAAATTTACATCACATGACAGCAGTTTGAAGTTATAGCTGCACTCAGTTACATTATGCCATTACTATTTTCCCTGCTTATAACATTCCTCTGTTGTCTGATATCGATCACAAAATAAGACCAAATTAGACCTAAACAGTTTCAACAAATTTAATTTGCTAAATCACAACTAATAAGCTCTCCCTGTTTGTCATTAACATTTACTCAGTAAGTTTTAAAAGTCACTGTGTAGAGCTGTGACATGTCAGAGGAGACCTGGGCCTGTATTTATCAAGCTTCTCAAAGTGCCATTTTAGTCTTAAGTGCTGAGAATTCATGAAATTTACTCCTACTTCCAAACTTAAATATAAAAGCAAGTTATAAAATTTCTTAAAGCTAAGAATCACTCTTACTCTCCCAACTATTTAAGACAGCTCGAGAGGTTTCTCAAGTGCTTAGGAGTTGCCACTTGGGGCTTGTGATGGCGCTGATGAGACAGAGACATGTGGTGGACAGAGGGGTTGGCCAATGGAACCGTATCATTCCACATTATGCACGTATAAATTCGAAACTCCCCTGCAACGGCGTAATTGCGGGTGACACTTTTTTAAAGTATGAATTTGTGAAAGGCATTTATTAATGAAACAACATCTACACATCATTTTTCATAATCGAAATTCATTCATTTAACAAACATATTTGTGCGCAAGATAAAAGGCACGCAGTCCGTACATGTCATTAATGCTGCGCGCGTTCGAGTTATGCTCTATGGGTCATCAGTACTGTTGCACGTTCTCGTTATGCTGTATTGCTATGGATCATCAAGTTGTTATGCTCTATTGCAATGAATTTGCATTATTTTTGTTATCAATTGTATGTGTGATTTCACACGCAAGCATAGCCGCGGGAAGTGGCAGCACCCCCTGGCGTCGAGCGAATGAAAAACTGAAACAGTGTGAAAGATACATAAATAAAGGCAGAGACTATTTGCACCAGGTCCGCCCACCAATACGTGATTGGAATAGAGAATATGTAAGAACGACATCATTTTGAACAATGACTCCAGTGGCGTAAGGTGTAAAGTCTATAAAGTGTGACACAGGAGGCCGGGGTTCTAATTAAACTCTCGCATTTGTTTTAAATAAAAGAAATATTCATAAAGTTTAGGGTAAAGTAACGTTATCTGCCACTATTTATATGTATCAATAGCATCTAACTACTTTTTTTATTTAATCCAAAGAAAATACAGCTATTTTCGGTTAGAGTAAAAAGCATTGCTGCCTTGGGCAGGCTATTTGTAACATTACTCTGAGTAAATAGACACTCCGTAAATGAAATGTTTTATCAAAAATAAATATAATACATTTTATTAATGTGTCTATTCACTAATATCCATTGAAAACATTAATAACGTCACTGTTTTTGCTTTAATAACGTTACTGTTACAATGACAACGCAAGTGTCTAATGACGTCACGGCGTTAGTGAAGGTCAAGTGTCATGAGCGGTCTTGTCCAAATGGCGCAAAAACGAATTTCAGACTTTTTTTTACCTCATGCAGGACTTCAGCAGCGTCAACCCAGAAAGAAATGCTACTTTCGGAGTTTTGCATGCAGGCCAGCAGAAATGTAAGACAGTTATTTCTTGATTTGAGATTGTGGCTAGGTCTACAGGCAGAATATGTAACGTTACGGGTTGATTTCTGTGCTGTTGTCGTGCAGCATGCAGTTGTGTTTAATCGCGTGACCGGTTTTCCCATGGAGGGTGAATGTATCAGAGAATATTCTTAAATAAGGAAATAGTGATGGCCGGTTCGCGAACGAATCGTTCATTTGAACCAGTTCTTTTTAGTGAACCGGTTCCAAATCGGACTGAATCAAACGGTTCACGTCTACAAAAAGCACTTGTCCACAAATTCCTTCAGTTACTCACATAAACCAGCCAGTATCAACGACTTTTCAGTAAATCCAACAGTACACTACTACATGCTGAACTGAACTGTTAAACACGAGCGGAGAATCTATTCAAGTTATAGCTAAGCTAGCTGATATAGTGAGCATGCGTGCAGTGGCGTGTTCTATCGAACGCCCTGCCTAGAGCGATCCTCGTTCTCGATTCAAGAATCGGTTGCCACAGTTTTCGGATCACCACGGAACCAACCGAGAGCTGTCTTTCGAACACGTCCGATTTGTGAACCGGTTCAACATATAAGAAACTACATTTGCAACATGAACATAAACATTTGAACACAGATCACACTTTTTAATGGTCATAAATGTACAAACATATTCTTTATATTAATGTTGCTTAAAATGCAATACAGAAAACGTTTGTGCAGTTGTGCTTTTATGTTAATTATTGTAAAGGTTAAAAATAATTGTTTGTAAAAATAATAAACTAAACATTTATTTGTTTCATAAGTAATCCATGGTGTTTTCATGAACATTTTATTTAATTTCTAAACAAGATTATATAAATCTAAACATGACGTAATCATCATGTGCGAGAAGCAAGCGGATTCCTTGAATCGCTCTCGCAGACTAGAATAATCTAGAGTCACGAGAACCGTTTCTGTCGGACATGTCCGATTTGTGAACCGTCGAACCGGTTCGCGAATCGCTTCTTCTGACACGAACCGGTTGCAACAGCTTTCGATTCATGAACCGAAGAGCTGCTTCTTCGGACACGTCCGACTCAGAACCGATGATACTGCGCATGCGTTAATTTTAAAAGCAGATAAAAAGCTCAGATATTTTTATAAAACAGAGGTGTGATACTATAAAACACATTGGAAAGATGTTTAGGACTTTATTACTGCCTTATCACTGTACGTAAACCAATCTGCAGCTCCGTTTATGTTCATCCCACTCAGTGGCGGAGCCAGACAATTTCCATAAGGGTGGCCAGACTGAGACCATAGCTCACACAGGGGTAGCACAGAAACTGATATCATCTTTTTTTTCCCTATGTGGCAAGTCACTGTGGATCTAGTAGTGTTTCTTAGTCACTCACTCATTTATTAAACAGGCAGTGATTGCCATGTAGAATTACATCATGAAGATCCACATAAGCTTTTTAATGTATTAATAAACTGATTTTAAAAAAAGATCTGAAACAGTGTGGCATTGCAGAAGGTGGTGTCTTTTTAATTGGTGATACAGCTCACACCATAATGACAATTTACACGACATAAGAATATACCAGAATGCACTTTTATAAAACAAACATTACAATATCACAGAGAAACCAAAATATAGTAACCTTAACATTATGGGCAAGCATTTCAAAAATATTCCTTTGCAATACTTTGCATATTATCATTTGGCTGCCAACTGCCAACAAAACATTGTAATTCTCTTTCAAGGATATGACACAGACAGACAACCAACATTAAGATAAATCAGCACTGAAAGTTGACTTTACTTTTAATGGCCTTCTACAACGCTCTTTTAAATGACACTGACACAGTGAAACTGTTTATAGCTGCGACTTTCATACTGCTAAGTTAACAGCCTAAATTAACTTAGCAAACTGTACCATGTCTGTTTCAACTTCAGCACGCCAGCCATAATATACATACATTAAGACAAGAAACATTTCAAACATAGTGAATAAACTTAATTCTTCTTGTTAACTTACCTGTGACCTCTTCTCTCGCGGCGGGAAACAGACGGTCCTCCTACTGCACGCGCAAAGTCCGTTGGAGCACACGCGAACAACAACAACAACACTACTACTACTTCTTCTTCATCTGTAATTGTGTTGGTGGTTGAAATTCAAGTTGTGTGTATTACCGCCACCTTCAGTTTGGGTGGAGAAGTACTTGTTTGAGGTGCGTTGTTGAAATGCGTCCATATGGGAACAACTGTGTACAGAAATGTTTCCACAAAAACGTTGCCGGCAAAGCGGTAGGGGGGGCCGGGGGGGTGGCCAAAGATTAATTTATGGTGGCCTTGGCCACCATTGGCCACCCACTGGCTCCGCCCCTGATCCCACTGCTAGAGCGGTTCTCGTTCTCGAGTCAAGAGCCGGTTGCAACAGATTTCGATTCAGCAGTACACGAACCGTAGAGCCGCCTCTTTCGGACACGTCCGAGTCGGTCGTGAGTGAGAACCGATGAGCTAATGAATAGTGAGCATGCGTGATTCACTGAGGCTATAGAACAGTGTGGACAACTGATGCTGTGCTAATGTTAAGAGCGCACGTGAACCGAGGACTTAAAATATATGGCGCAATCTGGCAAAGTGTAAGTTTATTTAATAACACATAAATCGTATTGAATTATGCATGGGTCATATAGTTTCTGTAAAATGCTGATGAAGATTAATTATTCACTTTTTATCTTTAAGACTTAAAATGTCATAGTTTGCTGCACTTCACTGTGCCTATTTGGTTGCTTTAGTTGCAAAACGTATATGTAAGAGTCAGATCATGACGTGATGTGTTAACTGACAGAAGCTATGATTACTGGTTTTGGTTCATATTTGAATATGCCGAGTGTATTTTCATCCCAGCCGGTCGGGATGATACTAGTCTAGACTTGACGCGTTTCGTCAGGGCGAGTGACGTCATTCCGCCAGAGCGTAAGAGAATCGGTGAACTGGTCTATTGAACTGGTTCATTGAAACGAACTGTCCGAAAGAACCGGTTCGCAGAAAAGAGCCGGACTTCCCATCACTATAAGGAAATCGATCCAGTGATTGTCGTCATCCAAAATCCCATTTGTGGCACAGCAAAGTGTCGTAAATCATCTCTAAGCCTGACACTTAAGATTTTGTCCTACACTTCATTTAAATTACTACGGAGCTGCTTTATAACCAACTTTTATAACCAACTTTTAAGCGCATCTTTGAGCCAATAATTTTTTTACTCTAAGTCAATTCTTAGCAGTGTTCTTGTGTGTAATTCTCAGAAGCTTGATAAATACGGGCCCTGGCCCTCCCGGCTGAGACTGGTTTCTCCCGAGGTTTTTTGGGGGGGTTGGGTTCCTTGCCACAGGGCAGTTTTGGCTTGCACACCGGTGTAGACTGCATTTATTAGATATTATGTACTAGAATGTAGTGTTGTAGTACTCGAGTCCGGTCTCGGACTCGAGTCCGGACTCGAGACGTTTTTTAATGGTCTCGGACTTGTCTTGGACTCGTTGGTATTTGAACTCGGACTTGTCTCGGACTTGGTCATTGGACTCGAAAATGTTCTAGTCGGTCTCGTCCGAGTCCAGCGATATATGTTTTATTTTCTCCTTCAAAACAAAACATTGATAGAGCAATATTCTTGTGATCCGAAAACGAATGATCCGAAAACTGTTGCCGACTCTCGACTCTAGAACGAGAGCTGCGCGTGCTCATAAGTTCTCTCTTCACACATTAGTTCAGTTCAGTGTGTGCTGTTGTTGTAATTAAATAACTCCGGTATATTGGTTCAAGGGACTGTCATGCGCGCCAGAAAGTGAATAACTGAATTAATTTGTGGATAATATTAAGTGTTTACGGGAGACGCTAAACGGGAACGATTCAGCTGAACTGGTTCGACCGGTTCACTAAAAAGAAAGAACCGGTTCAAATGAATGATTCGTCCGCGGCGCGAACCACCGTCAATCATTCATCAAGCACGATGTCAGCGAACAGCGGCATAATACAGATTGGTTTTACAAACCATAATAAATGTATCGACAGTGCGCTTAAAAGGAAACTTTTTGCAACAAAACTTTCCCCGAAACATGTGGGACAACATCCAATTTCGTAAGACACCTGCAAAGGCATCACAAAGAGAGGTAAGTTAATGCCATGTTTCAGAGTTAGCATTGCATTTGAGTATTTTAGAAAGTTTGGAAAGTAGGGCTTAAAGATAAGATTGATCGTATTTTTATTGTCATTGTGATGAACATGTTATTTAAGGATGGGCACCGACGTGCTTATAAACGAGCCGTGGAGCCTCTGCTCTTTCAAGCGGCTCCTCTGTCGAACACGCACGTGCACGGGCAGGCGCGCGCACGCACACACACACACGCACAAAAGTGTTCATTGCTGCGCAACCTTGCTGTTAAGAGGGCTGATAAAAAAGGTCCTTAAAAAAGTAATTGTTGTGAATTCCCCCTCTTTAAGTATATTGTGTTTTACCGGTGTGACGCGTGAGGTTACGAGGTACGTAAGTTACATAATGCAGTGTTTCTAGGGCAGGCGGACTTAGCGCAGCTGCTTATTCATAGAGTTAATCAGACGCAGCTGTCCGTCAGCAGACTAGCACTAGGGTCGTTTTCATGCGCTAGATAAAGTTTATAAACCAGTAAGTTTGCATTTATGTTTGCTAACAATGGCACAGTTTGTGTAATGCGATTGCCATCTGTGTAATTCTTATGTTGGTTACGAGATGACGTTTATGTTTGCACTTGCACCTGCAGTACATTAGCCCGCTAGCATCTCGGCTCGTGCTGGAAATGTTTCCACAATTTCTAGTTGTCATTTAATGTTCTTGGTGCTCTGACGTTTGTCAGGACTTAGCATTATTACTGGCTGTATAAATGTTTGTAATTGCCATACAAGTCGGATTTCAAGTGTTATATTGCATTGCGCTATGTAACTTATGATTATAATGGACAAGCCTTGGTTAAGATTTTGTATATTTAAACAATGCACATATTGTTTATTGAATTTGTAATTTAAGTTGTGATCTCATTTATCCTATTTACATATTGATTTCTGTTATTTTATTTATTTCAGAAACTACCTATATACATATGTCTGCCTACCTCAAATGTATATATGGTCACTAGTGCAATAAATGGCCAACCTCAATCCGATGTCTCTAACTCCTTGATCAGAGTACTGTAGTGATCAATATCATAATCACCAGTTTCAGTGGGGAAAACCCAACAGTAATAAACAGTTACACTTCGGCTTTGTGACTTTAGTGCTATACCTATATAGTAAAAATAAAATGACCTTATTTTATCTGCTTTTTGATCATTAGAAACAATAATGAAAATGATTATCTTAGAATAGAAGATATGCTGTCTCTTGCATCACATAAATTATCAATAGTTAAGTATGTGGTCTTGTAGTCATGATTTTTTTTCTGTCTCTGTCTTGACTGTCTCAATTGGACTCGGTCTTGACTTGGACTCGAACCTCTTTGGACTCGGACTTGACTTGGACTCGAACCTCTTTGGACTCGGACTTGACTTGGACTCGAACCTCTTTGGACTCGGACTTGACTCGGTCTCGACTAGTCCTGGTCTTGGACTTGTCTTGGACTCGACAATGGTGGACTTGACTACAGCCCTACTAGAATGATCTTGCTTGTTCTATAAACACCATTCACTGTGCTGTGTTTGACCTTTTCTGGGTTTTTCTGTTTTTCTTATTTTCTCCTGTAAAGCTGCTTTAGAACAATGCACATTGTGAAAAGCGGTATATAAATAAAACCAAATTGAATTGAATATAATAATCTTACATTTTCCTCAAGTTTTCTGTACGCATCATCAGCCTGCTTAACATCTGTGCCCTCTAACTGAAGTCTGTCATTAGGGTTTGAGGGGGCCAACTCGTTCATAGCACTTTCGGTGGCATTAATTGTTCTTAGTATCTCGGTTGTGATGTCGCAAAGAGCCGCCGCAGTGGATCTCTGAAAGCCATGTAAAGGGAACAGTAATTAACCGAGAGGACAGAATGCTAATTAGCATTAAACCCTAATAAGGTATTGTAGTGAGGTATTAGCATAGCTAATGTTGTAGCTAAATGAGGCACACAGTGCTGCTAATGAAGAAAATGAATGTAACCAAGTGGAATTCAAAATTTCTCAAAATAATTTTAATATGTTTAATAAAGCATTTGCGCAGACATTCTTATATTTTGCAACTCCTATCAATAAGGCATAGTTTATGAACATTGTTTCTTTTCACACTGCCTGGTATTTCACTAATATTCCAGTGGTGAAAAAATGTCTAAATCTGTATTGTTTTACATATTTGTTATTGAAAGACATTTTGTCAAAGATGTTCTGCTGAGTTTGACCTTACCTTGGAAAAAGCCATCTCCAACAGATTTTGACCAACATGTGCTCACCTTTTGTTCTTCGGTGAGCATCTCATCGCTGGAGGAGCTCAAGGGTTCTTGAGGGGCAATAGGTGCCTGGTCTCCCTGTGGTCTCCCTCTTACAGTGGTCCCTCTGGACTGAGGAATCTTCTTCGGCTCATCCTCATCAGAGGAAAGGGCCCTGTCACTCATCAGCTCATCTAATTTTTTCCTGAGCTTCTCCTCCTCCAGCTGCCCTGCTGAGGGCTGGACAGGCTGCAGATATACAAAAACACAGTTGATATTAAAATCAAATTATAAGCAACCTGCATGAAACTTACCCTACATTTAGGAAAAATAGCTACTTAGCATGTTTATGAGGCTTTATTTGTACCTGTTCAGCAGGCACAGTCATTTTCTCTTCCAGTCGATTCAGGAGACTCTCAATGGCAGACATTCTTTTGCTCAGTTCATTGATCTACATCCCAAAAATGAAATTAGCAAAAGGGGGTTTGTGACATTTGTATACATTGAATGATGAATAGGGGACAATTTGTGCTGTTTTGGATGCGAAAATAGTTTTGTAAGTCCTGTGACACATATTTTATAGCCTTTTTAGTTCCATCCTCTCTTCTAACTGTGTCCTAACAATTAAATTTGTGAAACAACTTGTGTAAGATATGAATAAAGCCATCATCTGTGATCATACCGGTGGGGCTCCCTGTTGAATGTTTTCTTGAGATGATGCCCTGCTGCGGCGTCGTGGTGGCAGCTGGTAGATAGGGTAATGGAACATATCCTCCTCGTCTGAAGTGTCCACGTAGATCTTGCGCGGAGCCACGGAGGAATTGATTTTAGAAAGAGAGCGAGCACGTACAATTCTTTGTTCAGTGTACGGGCCATCATCTAAAACAAGGTGAATGGCACAAATCAGTTTCGCTGTGTAACTGTCTTTAGAAAATACAGACTCAAAACAGTTTCAGTGAAGAAAAAAAAGCTTAAATTATTATTTTTGGGATGAACAACCCTTTTAAGAGAAAAATATAGTGCATACAAGAATAAAAGAACAAAATAAATCTGAAATGATACAAACATAATATAATTTAATAATATATCTGCTCACCTGGGTGCGAAAACCTGTCAAGACTTTTTCTGCGGTTCATGCGATGTTGATGGTGCGTATCAGCAGTGTGTTCTAGATCATTCTGCTGACCTCTCTCTTGGATGTACTGGGTAATAGAAAGAAGTGTCTACAATGGCCTACCTGAGCACATATTTAAAATGTGGATGTTGATAATGGTAGGCCAAGTATCTCAATACCTGGACAGACTGTCTGCATGAGTGAGGGCCATAATCATCCATGTCAAGATCCATAGGGTGAACAGACAGTAGACGCTTGGTCTTTCGGATCTGCAAAGACGCCAAACAATTTTAGTCTCAGGATAATATAACTACACATGTTCTGTGTAGTCTCATTCATTTAAGGGATATTAATTACACTGCGTTCCAAATTATTATGCAAATTGGATTTAAGTGTCGTAAACATTTAATTTTATATTGTTCAATTAAACTTATGGATGGTATTGTGTCTCAGTGCTCTTTGGATCACTGAAATCAATCTCAGACACCTGTGATAAGTAGTTTGCCAGGTGAGCCCAATTAAAGGAAAACTACTTAAGAAGGACGTTCCACATTATTAAGCAGGCCACAGGTTTCAAGCAATATGGGAAAGAAAAAGGATCTGTCTGCTGCCGAAAAGCGTCAAATAGTGCAATGTCTTGGACAAGGTATGAAAACATTAGATATTTCACGAAAACTTAAGCGAGATCATCGTACTGTGAAGAGATTTGTGGCTGATTCAGAGCACAGAAGGGTTCGTGCAGATAAAGGCAGAATGAGGAAGGTTTCTTCCAGACAAATTCATCGGATTAAGAGAGCAGCTGCAAAAATGCCATTGCAAAGCAGCAAACAGGTATTTGAAGCTGCTGGTGCCTCGGGAGTCCCGAAAACCTCAAGGTGTAGGATCCTCCAGATGCTTGCAGTTGTGCATAAACCTACTATTCGGCCACCCCTAACCAATGCTCACAAGCAGAAACGGTTGCAGTGGGCCCACACATACATGAAGACTAATTTTCAAACAGTCTTGTTTACTGATGAGTGCCGTGCAACCCTGGATGGTCCAGATGGATGGAGTAGTGGATGGTTGGTGGATGGCCACCATGTCCCAACAAGGCTGCGACGTCAGCAAGGAGGTGGCGGAGTCATGTTTTGGGCTGGAATCATGGGGAGACAGCTGGTGGGCCCCTTTAGGGTCCCTGAAGGTGTGAAAATGAACTCTGCAAGGTATGTAGAGTTTCTGACTGAGCACTTTCTTCCATGGTACAAAAAGAAGAACCATGCCTTCCGTAGCAAAATCATCTTCATGCATGACAATGCACCATCTCATGCTGCAAAGAATACCTCTGTGTCATTGGCTGCTATGGGCATAAAAGGAGAGAAACTCATGGTGTGGCCACCATCCTCCCCTGACCTCAACCCTATTGAGAACCTTTGGAGCATCCTCAAGCGAAAGATCTATGATGGTGGGAGGCAGTTAGCATCAAAACAGCAGCTCTGGGAGGCTATTCTGACATCCTGCAAAGAAATTCAATCAGAAACTATCCAAAAACTCACAAGTTCAATGGATGCAAGAATTGTGAAGGTGATATCAAAGAAGGGGTCCTATGTTAACATGTAACTTGCCCTGTTAGGATGTTTTTGATTGAAATAGCTTTTGATTTCAGTAAATATGACCTCCTAATGCTGCAAATTCAACAAATGACCATTTTCAGTTTTTTACAACCTATGAAATGTTTTCAAACTCTGTTGTGCATAATAATTTGGAACAGTGCATTTTGAGTTTTTCATTTTTTAAATAAATACTGTTGTCAGTGGGAGGTTTGTTCAATAAAATTCCAAATGTACCCTAACTGTTGATTACTTGAAAATTATACTGACTGTCATTTGCATCGACAAATTAGGAAAACCAGAGAAAGATATCATTTGCATAATAATTTGGAACGCAGTGTAGTATTAAAATATTCCAGAAGTCAAGTCTTTGATTGATATGTTGCATATATTGCAAATAGAAATGCTAATAAATGTAAAAAATATTCTTTAGAAAGATATGATCTGTAAAGAATTATTTCATCTGAGTCCAATCAGCATCACTATCATAGCAGTACAGATAGCTTTATGCAAGAATGCATCATTAGCTGCAACTATTAAAAGACATTAAACCATCTGATTAGTATATCACGTGACAGTGTTGGGTAAGTTACTCTGAAAAGTAATTAATTACTAGTTACTAATTACACATTCGATAATGTAATTAGATTACTGTACAAGTTACTCTCTTCAAAAAGTATTTAGTTACTTATTACTAATTACTTTCTATATCCTACATCAACCTTGATTAGTTAAGTGATTCAAGGATAGACATGAAACGGCTCTTTTAATTCATTCAAATAAATAATATAAAACTACATAAAGTATTATTATTAATTACAAATGTTAGAATTATACATTAAAGCACAGATTTTAAAGTTAGACTTTGAATGTTGATGTAAATTCCTCTTCTGCACACACACGTTACACAAAGTATTTAGTTTAATTACATCAGAAGTAACTAATTAAATTACAGAAAAAAATAAGAGTAATCCCTTACTTTACTTTTTCAAGGGAAAAGTAATTAAATTACAGTAACTAATTACTTCGTAACTCGTTACACCCAACACTGCCTGTAGCCTACATGTCAACAGTGCTTGTGCAACTTGGGCCAGTTTCAATAAGGAGGTTCAACCTACTCCAAGTTAAAATGTGTACTCTAAGTTGTTTAAAACCGAAATGCGAAACTTTGAGTTTTTGGTTTCAGAACTGCTGATTTGAATTAGTTCTATCAACTCTGGGTAGACTTACCTCTAGTTAAGCGCTTGCACCACAACTATGACAAGCCATGATCAATGGAGCTCCGATATTACGATTCACTATGGCAACTGCACCAAAAAAAGCAACATGTGCTCGAGAGCGAAGCACACTTTCCGCTCTGCATACAGTGGATTTACTAATGTGCTTTAATGTGTAAATGACTTAAGTGTAAATTGAAAAAAGATAAATGTACCAATAAACAAACAAATTAATCAGTAAATGAATGAAACAACAGAAAAAAATCAGAAATAATAAAAAAAATCTTATGTTCTAACTCCTCATGAGTACAGACTCTCACGTCAAAGACAGACATTGGTTCGAACCCTGCTCGGAGCAGTTTTGGGTAGGAATGGCTGCATGTCTAAATTGTTTATTACCTTTATCACTGAATTTTTGCATTTGCCTGTATGTATTAATTTCTTTATACATGCACTTTATTTACACACTTTATTAAGTAATTTCTTATCCTCCATAGAAAACTACCATTTGTGCTCTGATGTAATACACGGCCACGATGGCTGATGCTATTGATGTAAGGATGGATGAGATATATTTTGATACATCTAATTCACTGTAGAGAAAAATGGTACAGTTTTAATAAAAATGCACAGGGAAATGACAAAATTCCACTCGGGTCCTAAATTCCTTTCATGAAATCAAAGAACATCCATATGAATGAATGCAGCCTCTTCACATACAGGATCCTCTATAAAAGCACATGTGACATTTTAGTCACTGAGATGGTCTCTATGTGATCAAAATGTGTGCCATGAATGACTGTATTAATGAATGAATAAGGTACACCACTTGCGCATTAAAAAGGGGGAGGAGATCGAAAGAAACTCTGGGTTTACCAAAGAAAACCTGCTCCCGACCAGGTTAGGTTCACATAGTAAGTTACTACAGTTACAGACTCTAGCCCGGTTTCACAGACACGGTTTAGCTTAAGCCAGGACTATGCCTTAGTTAGATTAAGATATTTATGTTGCTTTTATTAAAATACCTTAAAAGAATACATTACTGGTGTGCATCTTGACACAAAACAGTGGCACTGATATATTTTAAGATATTTCTGGGCAAGTTAAATTCAGTTAAGACAGGTCACACATTCATTTTAGTCTGGGACTAGCCTTAAACCTTGTCTTTGAAACCGGGCCTCTAAGTATAAGTTACCTCTCTTTTAGAAACGGCTTGAGTTACTCCGCTTTCTCGGGTTTGACATACCTCACATTCTGAAATGGAAAACCCAGAGTTTCCCTCATTTCAGGGTTAATATACTCAGAGTTTTCACTAAACCTCCTTTCTGAAATGGGCCCCAGCCCACAGCTTTGCTCTGTGACAACACCAGCTATTTTTTCCAGCAGAAATGTGTTTGTGTACTCACGGCGGACATCAGGCATGCTCTGTGTGTCATCATCACGGTGCCCTGTGATAGAAAAGACAATGTGAATGATTCTGTGCATTATGAGGACATACTAAAACAAGCACAAAACCAGACCTCTGCGATTTACATTTTAGAGATTTTAACTCAGGCACCGCGTTTAAATATGTAGAATTATAATCCAGAAAAAAGTAAAAATTCCTTCTTTGTTGCAGTTTTTGTACTTGATAAACATGACTGAAAAATAATATTCTCTTTACACAACTGTAAACATTACATCATATTAAACAGCCTGTACTTCTGTAAACCATCAGCAGATGTCACACTTCAGTCATCTTAGGCCTGAGGTAAATAACTTACAGCCCCTTCTTTGCATTCAGCCAAGGTTTCTCGCTTCTCTTTAAAACATGTCCCGTCATGCAAGGCTATAAACAACATCAACAAGCTTTACGGTGCTCCAAACGCATGTGACCAGCACATGTGTGAAAACAGCCTCTAAGCAGAGTTCTTTGAATTTAGCAGACAGATACAGTAAAATATCTTCTCAAGTAACTCAATATACACAGACATTTCCTCATGTCTAACCATAACATGTTTTTCTTATTATTACTTATCTTTACCTCAAAGACAACATTTAAAGGATATAAATATGTGCTATACTGATACCAGTTTAAGCTAAGCAATCCGTTTCAATTGTTAGGATATGTGCAAATAAAACAGAACTTTATGTATTGAGTGTATTCTTGTCATTCATTGCAGCAGTTGTTTATCAATAAGTTACACATGCCTTCAATAGTCTCTACTGTAAGTCTGAACACTTGCATGCATAACCACTTAAAATGGCTGATGATATACTGAACAAGTATAATGATGTGACAGCTTACTCGGACACATTGGAGGTTATCATAAGGCTTTTAATAGCACCCACCCTCTTCATTTAATCTCTTGTACAATGACCTCATCACTTTAGCACTGCCGAAACGCTTAAAGCGAGAGTGCACATTGTCATGGTACCACCCCAAGGTTCCAATTGTCAGGACCCTACATAAACAAACATGTGTTATTTAACAGATGTAAAATATCAGAGTAGTTATACACAGAAATGTCTTCTTTACCTAAGGGAATTGGATGTAAAATATAATATTCAAAAGTTATTTGAGCTTTCAAACCTGGTCATGCGACAGGGGTCGCACACCCAGCCACGCTCTTTCTTGTTATAGCGGCTGCAGGGCTTGCAGGTATAGAGTTTGCAGTCCAAACACTGGCGTTTGCTGTTCACCAGGAACTTAAAGGGTTGCAGACAGTGAATGCAATGAGTGTCCGCCAGGTTTGATTGAGATGACAGAAGTTCCCTCTTTGTTTCCTCTTTCTCGATCTTGGATTTAAGCTCCCTATGGTGATACAAACACAATGTACTGTAGTAAAGTTGATATCTTTGCCCTTTATTTATACATTTTATTAAAAATGTATACATTTTTACGTATGTTGCATAGTTGTGTAAAATGAAGCTCAGCTTTGAGAAATATTTAAGGAGGTTTGGAATATAACACACAATACATGCACAAAACTCACCGAGACTGTCTTTAAAAAAATGTACTGATAGTCAATGTACTGTATATATGCATTATTTCCTGTGAGAATTTTGTTTTTCCATGTATTTGTTGTTTATATTCCCAGACATGTTGTATTTTACTCTTAAATTTGTCAGATATATACGTTAACCAAGTTTTGATATTTACATCAAACCTTAAGTATCATGAAAATAATTTGCTTTTTACTGCAGGTTAATTTGGCCTAGCCCTACAAAATCTTGCCTAATTTGACATGAAAGTAAAGAAGATGATCTGATAAATATTAAAATACATATTCAGTGATTCAGATTGAAGCACAAATTGAAGAAGAACTCCAATTGAAATCAAACCATTTAAATCAGTCCATGTCATAAACAAACAGAACAGAACATTATCTTCTGACATGAGCAAATAACAATTCAGTAACAAAACAGAGGCCTCCTTGTACCAACAGAATAGAGCTCTGGGGCATCTTTTTCTCAGCCAGTGGAATGGTGTGATCCAGCCTTGTGACTATGCCATGATCGTGATATCTTCACAACAGTGGTCTTTCACACATACTGGCCTTTCCCATAACCCTATTGCAGGGTTATATACTACAGATAATCTACTATATACAGCAGTGGTCTCCAACATTGCCCTCGTGAAGTCTGTTGCAAAGCATGTTCTATCAATAGACTCAATTTTAGTATTTAATTTTCCTTCCATTTTTTTTCCATTGAATAAAGATCATGTAATGTTAAAAATAAAATAAAAACCGTTCAAACTTTTTAGAGGTTTTCGTACAGTAATGTATGGTAATGTTTCATTTCTTCATTATTCTGTGACTGGGGGATGTGGCTATATTTGCACAGCATAATAATCTGTCCACACATGTGTACATACCTGAGCCACTGGAGCTGTCTTTCTCCAAATTTCTATGCACTTTTTAAGTCGCATTTGTTATTGGTTTGAAGTTTGAAACTAAAAGCAGTTTTAACTCTATTATAAATTTAAAGATTTTAGCTTAAAGTCCTCACCCAAGCCTCTCCTCCTCCTTTTTTCTAAGGACAAAGTCTCTCTGAATGACCTCCCACACATGTTTAGCCTCCTCTTCTGAAAGTCTGGACAGATCCAATTTCTTGTCCATGCTTGGATTCCTGTTAAGAACAATGACACTAAGCATGACGTAGCTGTAAGAATAAATGAGTTTATGATTTTACCTCTTACTCTAAAAAATGGCATGTTTCCACTATGACATTAAGATACTGAATGTGCAGTCAAGTCTGCAGTACCAGGACATGCAATATGTTTATAGAAAGTGTCACAATCATGAGTCCATCTATTGAGTGGGGTGTACATATTAACTAACTAAATCCAAGTCTGTGGTAAATAACCATTTAAATAAATATATGGTTCAAAAACATCAAAAAATCATGGATAGATTATTCTGTCTTGTTAAGATTTTTTTTTTAATAATTCAAATATAATTTTAAGCATAACACATATATTCATACTAACCGGAGTGCATTTGTTATCTTTTCATAGATATGTATGATGATGCAAGGTTGTAATGACTTAACATTCCTAACAATAACAGTATCAGGGATCAATTCATATTGATATATTTTCAATTTTTTAAATAATAGAATACTCATCAATACTGTAGATTAAAAAAATCCTAAATAAAATGTTACGTAGTAACATCTTGAAAGCAATAAAAGTGTGTAAATTTCCATCAGTACAAATTTTGTAACTTTGAGATGAAGAGTGGCTACTTAGAACTTTGAAGATGCTACAATATAACATAGTTTTGATTTATTGTCTTTTTTATATAAATGTTTTGGTAATTCTTTAACAATTTTTGTATTAAAATAAATTATTTTGTTGGCACATTTTAACTTTTGCTTACGTAAATGCCCAAACATTTAAGCATACAACTTCAGATCAAACTTTTTTTATCATGAAACATTTTAGTCAAATGACCTGACACATTTGAGCAGTTTAGTTACTTCTAAAATATGTAACAAGAAGGCAGAATTTCTGTTACAAAAATAATAATGAAGATTTATTTACCTCTCTTGCAAGCACGCCGCTCTTGCCAAGTTCCTCAGAATGAGGCAGATAATGCGAGAATAGTCAGAGGTATGGGTATGTTAAATCACATGTTGAGTTGTTCAAATGAAAAGAGAGAGAGAGAAACACTCCCTTTCCATGCTTGAATGAATAGAGTGATTTTTTATTCACAGACAAGAATACAATACACAGCATCTCAATGATTTCAAATCAAAATGTATTTTTTATGGTTTTAGTGTTTTTATTGTTTTTTACATAATTGTTTTGTTTAAATCATGTCGTGTTCAACCATTTGATCTCATAAAACGCTATAGTAAACTTTCTTAAAAATAGTCTTGTTTAATATTTTCTTTTTAGTAACAAACCATCTGCTGCTTTCGTTTTTCCTTGACATTAAGAATAGTGGAGCACCTTACTTCAGTGCCCATGAGACTGGCAAGGTGACAGGGCGAATGTTTCTATTTACTGTACGACCATCTACAGTCAATGTTTGCTGTGGCTAAAAATGAATCTGGGGATAGTTTTACACAGCAGCTCACAGTCTTAAATGTACACTCTGCAATACCTCGAGACAATAATGTTTCACACGGTGATACATTTTGCTGTGTGCAAAAGGACACCCACATTTGTAGTTTGCAGTGTAAATTTAAGATGGTGTAAGTGTAAGATTTTTTCTGTTTTTTTGGTTCAGCAATGGTTATGCTATGGTAATGAACCCAGTTGCGACTCTCTTTGGCTGGTGTTCAGGCAAAAGATTTGTTCTAATTCCTGCTACAGGGGTGAAGGTTGAAAAAAAGGGTGCCCTTTAGTGTGTTAGGGCTAGGTTGAGGACAGGCTGATTCATGAATCTAAAATTAGCTGCTTACTGCCCTGGCCTTGGGTGCTGGCTAGGGGAAGTCCTGAACTTATTTACAGAAAGATTGCTGAGCTTTTAATGTGTTTTGTATTTGCCAGACACAAATGAATTTTGTAACAGACACTGGTCGAATGTTTTACAGCTGATATGTACAAAGGAAACTACAATGAAGACTTTCAAGAGTAATTATGTTTATAGAACACATTTGTGGCACAATACACGATTGTTTAGATGAAGTGGTGTTTCTATAAGATTGTGTAATGTGATTACACTACACTTAGAGACAAAGCAATGATAAAGGGCTACAGAACGATTCACCCAGCATGGATCCAGCAGTACGTCTTGTCAGCATGCGCCAAGGTAATCGTACCCTCGAGGACTATATTACAGATTTTCTGGACATTGCCAATTTTACAGATTTACCAGATTTTGCACTTATAGATTTTTTTGCTATGGATTAAATCAAACACTTCATGATCACCTCAATAGTAATGGTCCTTGAGGGTTGCTAACCGAATTTGTGGATTATGCTCCACTGTGGTCTGGTTCCACATTCACCGTAGGCGAGGTGAAGGAAGAGGTCGGTCCTAAATATTTTTTGGAAGGGGGCAGTGGGCCAGGGGCTTCAGTGGCCACAGAGTCTCCAGCCGTCATGGGCGCCAAGCCAGAGTCTCCAGCCGTCATGGCCACCAAGCCAGAGTGTCCAGCCATCATGGCCGTCAAGCCGGTGGTCCCAAGTCCGGTGGTCATGGAGGTGTCTTCTCCTGAGGTCCTGTCCTGGGAGTCTGCCCCGCTGGTGATGGTTGCTGCGTTGGTGTGTGTTTGGGCTGTGCATTGCTCTGCCGCTCTAGAGCCCGCTGCCAAGATGGCCGCCTCGCTTGAGCCGCTGCCATGATGGCCGACTCGCATGAGCCCGCTGCCATGATGGCCGCCACGCCCAGGCTTCCAGCCCTGCCTGTCACGCCCAGCCCTGTCCAGCCGGCATTCAGCCCTGTCCAGGCCAACACTGCACCTAAACCTAACATCACAGGGTAAAAGTGAGATCATAACAAAACACTTAAGTGTGCAGTAAGAGGTGATCTGTATTCACAGAGTAAATAAAAGCACTTTCAAGTGCTCTAGCTTCATCAGAAACATCATGATGAACAACATGACCATACATTGGATAAATTCAATACAGCATAAACCAACTTTGACCAATATGGAAATTCATGCTGGTCTATGCTGGTCTTTTTTAACAGGGCCCTATGTGTGTTAGTTTAAAGTATGGTGATCAGTAATGCAAGAATTATCAGAACTAGGTTTTTAAACTTGAATAAGAAAAAGGTTTACTGTACTTTATGAGAAGTAAGGTTTTAACTGCACACATTGAATCCTGTGCCGGTTAAAGCCTGTTAGAAGCATGTAAGCTGAGCCTCAAATGAAACAGTTAAATATATGTGACAGACATGCACAATGCTATTCACGGCAGCTCATGCCTACATAGTTGGAGAGCTTCAAATCAACAGGTCAGAGAGAACAGCTGTTATATTTTGTTTGTTTTGTAATAAACATTCAATTATTACTGTCTTTTTGGTTGTTTTAGCAAGAAAAAAACACCACTACAAAAATAAAATGTAAAGATTTGCAATACTAATGTCCATGTTGATTCAGTCATTCGAGCTGACAGTTCCTCATATTGCATTGCATGTTGCTGTAGGATCTTGCCAAAAGGGCACTGGGTTCATAAGCAGATCTGAGTAAAAGAATGCTAGATCAGCCTTTATTGAAATCGCTGAATCACACTGTAAAAATACAGCTGTTAAAATGTACTTGTTTATGTAGTCTAATGTAGGCTATACTAAGTAACTTGATGGTTAATGAGTGAAAGCTTTTATAAAGAGAAGCTTAGCCAAAAAAGAAAATTCCTTTTTCATTTTCTTCCACATCTAAACCTGTTTGTCTTTTGTTCTTCTGCAGAACACAAAAGGAGATATTTTTAATAATTTTCTTAACCAAAAAACATTGGACCACATTGGTTTCCATTGTATGAGCACAAAACCACCGAGAGATTTTTCAAAATATTTTCAATAGTTTTCCACAGATGATAAAGTCATATACAGGTTTGGATTGACATAAAATGTTTGGGTGAACTATCCCTTTAATTACACTCTGTGATGTTAGGTTATCTGACAAAATATTTTTACAGTCCAATGAATAAACTGGAAATAATGTAAAAAAAGGAAATTGAACTTAAAGGGATAATTCACCCAAAAATAACATTTTATCATCATTTACTGATCTTCGAGTTGTTCCAAATCTGTATACATTTCTTTGTTCTGATGAACACAGAGAAAGATATTTGAATGGATATTGCTTGTAGCCAAACAGTTATTGGACCCCATTGACTTCCATAGTAGGAATATTACTTTGTAATTTTTTTGTTCTGTTGAACACAAAAGAAGATATTTTGAAGAATGTAGGACAGAAAACAGAAAAATCATAAAACAAGAAAAATAAACATGTTTTGACACTTATAAAGACTTTAATGGCTTCATTATAGAATTAGTAGTAAAGACTCATCAGACCTTGCTTTATTGTCAGTTAAAAGACCATTTGCCAGGCAGTTACTGCCAATGTTTGGCACCATGAGCTCACTGTCATGCAAGGTTTTTATCAGTGTCAGTCATATGTCTGGGTTTCTGTCATTTTATTGTAATGAGGTATCTTACAGTTTTTATTCAATAAAGTTGTAATGGAATTTATTTTAGGTGTTTGTTGGCTACTTGAGCATGACACCTACTTAGGGCCGACAACAGTTTTGTTCATCATTAGGGTTTGTTTAGAGCCATAGCAACAGTGCCTTTAGCTAATAGCAGAGTCACTGTTATCCTCTGGATAACATTCCTGCCAGCAGCTGTAATTGTCAAGTTTAGAAACATGAGGACTTCAGCACACTGTGAGTCTATTCCTGGAGTCCTATGGCTTCTCTTTCTCACCCTGCTAAAAAGGTCGACCACTTTTGCACAGAGCAATGCCTCACAAGGACGGATTAGACAGAATGCAGATTTAGCCACTCATTTCCAATGTTAAGAATTTAAAGGTCATTTAAATATGCGTGCACTTCAAAAATGTATAGCAAATTTCAAGAAGGTGGGAGTTTGTGTAAGTCCTTTATTTCCAATGAATTGTCCAATGAAAATAAGGTTTCACATGCACAATCAAGTGCATTATTTCAAATGTCAAGTATTCAAACATTTTGATCTCACATGACACTCTTAAGTAAATTCACAAAGCTGTATTCTACAGCTCAAATCTAGCCTTGGCAAACAAAACAAATATCATTCTAATCAAGTATAAACTTTAACATCTACTACAAATATAAAAAAATAATTAAATGTGAATGTCGGTATTACAAAAAAGTATAAAAGTCAAGTGGAAAGGTCATTACAATTGGTGCAATTTGTACAAATTTGTACAAAAAAACTGCTTTGTTAAGATTGCACGTCCCTTGTCTCACAGTTATCAAAAGCAGCCAGATTATTGTCCTTATCAAAACATTAATAAGGGTTTTATCTTTGTTGTCTCTTTTCCCACAGTCTTTGTCTCAAGTCTATCACTGCTTATTCCTCTTCTTCTTCTTCTTCATCATCATCATCAACACCCACCCCAAAGTCCATTTTTGCAAGCATGGCCTCCACATCATCAGTAAAGAGTGTGAAGTGGTCCATACTTTCAAAACCAGGCTCAGGCCTCTGGAGATGGGAGCACTTTGATGCGTCTTTGGCTTCTGTGATGAGCTTCTTTGTGGCGATGAGGAACTCGGCCACACTGCTGTTGGCAATGGTCTGGGAGGCTTTGTCCATCAGCTTGATGCTGGCCTGCAGCTGTTCATTGTACTGCTGGATAAGCGATCGCACCACCACCACCTTCTCATCCTGTTCTTGGGTGATTTGTTCTAGGAGCTGGCCCTTGCGCTCCTCTAGGATGGCGTAGAGTAAGTCAAACTTCTCCCCCAATCTCTGCTTCTGCAGTTGGCTGTTTTCTTCCACAGTTTTGCTGGTTTCCTCCATCTGCGTTACCATAGCCTGCAGGCAGCTGTTGCTGGCGCCCAGCAGGTCAATTGAATTTTTGAGTTCGGACTTCTGGGCTTCGTAAACGGTTTTCAAGGTGGACACTTCGCAGTCTTTGTGCAGACCGAATACCTTGCACATAGAGCAAGTGGGTGTCTGGCAGGTCATGCAGTAGATGTTTATTTTTTCATCTTCGTGCACCTCGCACATGAGTTCTTTTGTCTCTTTGGTTTTCAAAGGGGGTTCGAGGGTGTTACCTTTCTCCAACTGTTGCTTATAGATGTCAATGATGTTCTCCACCAGAAGGTTCCTCTGCAGACCGTAGACGCCGTGGCGGTCCAGCACCACCTCAAAGCGGCAGGTAGGGCAGCGGAAGATACCTCCTGAGTAGTGATAAGGGTTTTTGGAGTCGTAGAGGTCATTGGCGCAGCTGCGGCACAGGTTATGTTGGCATGGTAGAATGACCACCGGCTTTGTGAACATGTCCAGGCAGATGGGGCAGCTCAACTGCTTCTCTAGGCTCTCCATGGGGCTCGGAGCACGTACTATTTGACCCGTCTGGATGTCCATTTCTGTTGTCTTTCTAACCCTACTTCCACTGCTTTGTCCTTTGGTTGATCTTCAGCTTTTCTAGGTGCTCTTGTCTGAGGCTTATTTTGATCTACTGGAGCAGAAAGCAGTGAGAGCTTATATACTGGCCGGCTGTCTGTGACACTTGATATGCTAGGTGGCTGTGACAGGATTTCTCCCACCACTTGTTTGTGCGTCTCGATTCGGAGAAACATGCGGCCCTCCAACACAGCCCAGTAAAGCAAGTCACATACCAAACTTAGCAACACCGACCCCCTCCCTTTCCCAGCTCTTCATCTGTAGGAGAAATGCGTATTGCACAGAATAACACAGTCAGGCCAAACAAGAGCCATGTGATGGCAGTTGGCATCTAGACATTGAGAACTTCCCAGACGAAACAACAACAGCATAATCAGGTGCTTCCTTACCACGTCAATCAAAAATTTTGTTTCATAAGAGTTTATGAATCAGCTGCTGCCACTGCTGGATTTAAGACATTTGACACTTGATCGAGTTATAAAACAAAATATATGGGAATATACTGGAAAATATAATGCAGTATAGTGCATTTCCATATATTGGAACCAAGTGCTTGTATTTTCTAGTATGACAAGCATCAATTCCTTTTTCAATATATTGTAATATATTAACATTGTAGTATTCTAAATATTTTCAAATATGATCCCACATTGACAGTTCATATGCACTTCTTTGCGTAAGGGCTGAATTGTGTAACACACTTGTTCTTTGTCTAGTCGTCCTGGTGGACATTTGCCATCAACATTCATGTTTATGAGAGAGATCAGAGGGGTGGTTTGAAAGACAGGTGTCAGAATTTCCACCCCACTGAACCCTCTGTACCCTACCATCCTCATGACTGGGTTGTTTCACAACTTCAGCAAAGTGAATTTGTAAACAAACAGTCATATGGTCAACAACTTTGCCTCCCTTCGACAGCAAATTAAGCAACACTGTTCTGAATGTGACATTGTGCCCTCCTGGTGATGTGCTCTAAAATAGCAAGTGTTCTACTGGACACCATTTAACATAGCATGTTTATGTATGTCATGTTTGTTGTGGAACTTTCCCACGTGTGAGCGGAAATAGCATGTTCAGTCCAGTGTGTGCTCATCACAGGTAGGATTCTGCTAAATAGTGTCTTGTAATAATGTCTTGTGGTGTAGCTGTATTATATGTGGTGTATTATATGTAGTTATTGTTTGTCAAACACAAGTTGTCTTCAGTTCTGCAATAAACAAATCACACAAAAAACTAAGGTCACAAAACATTATGCTCACAAATTTCATACAACCAGACAGTTCACCTTTTATTAACCCTGCCCCCATGACCACCTATCCATATAAATATAAACAAGTGTGTGAAGCAGCTGCAAACCGACACCAGCAAGTAAAATGATGTAACACAAATCATAAAAACTGAATTAAGCAATTCTTTGGACTGCGTCCAAATGGCTTGTTTGATGTACATGAGGGTTGTTGAACAATTTGTGTTTTGGCAGTACGTGTGTTCCTGGAATGCAGTGTCTTGCATTGGTTTTAAAGTCAGAGACCGGATCAAATCACCATCTTGTTTTCTGGTCACGGGCAATTCTACGAAACCATTTCAAGTGACATCTGTGTCAATCCATACACAGTTATCCAAGACCTGATGCACTGTCTAGTAACTTTCCTCAATGTATAGTATACATGAACAAAAATATACAAATGTTACACAAATTTTGTTAAATGCAGGCTGACCATATTAAGTGAAAATCTTTTATATGGCTTATGTAATTTAGAGTGTATGATTAGAAGTGTCCACTAGATGGAACACTTCACCAGTTTTGTTTTCCATATTAGAGATCTAAGAAATGTCTACTTGAACTGGGCACGAGACATGTTGATTTGAGAAAGTAGTTGTTTTATCTATGAGGACCTGTCAGCTCCTGGTAAGTAGAATGCTGTAGTATGTTTTAATCCCCTGAGAAAGGGACAAACATTATCCAATGAATGTGTTTCCTACAGAATATGTGATCCCTGAGACCGTTTATTTGTTTGGCTCAAAGATAACTCATGAATGTACGTTTCCTGACTGGTGCCATTTCGGCCCCTATCAACAGAACCATCTTTGTGTCACATTAGTCTACAATACGAGTCCATTGTGGTTGTGCGCACAACAGTCACAATGATTTGAATGACTTACAGCAGACAGCAGTGCTGATGTGATTCACATTGTGAGGATGTGAATTGTGTTGTTGTGTCAAAGGTGCCAGCCACAGCATGGCGTGCAGATGAGATTCCTGTTCTTGACAGTGTGTTTAACTTCCACCACTCAAAGGATGTCAAATGACCGTAAATACAGTGTTTGGTACGGTGGCAGTCAAGAACAATTCATAGTGATTTTGTGGATGATATCTTTTCCCACGCTTCAAGACATTTAAATGCCAAACTCCTGGCAAAAATAACAAAGCAAAATATTTTCTGATATGTACTTCTAAATAGACATTCTCTTTGTACCATCTATTTTTTTAGACATACCCTAAAACATGTTATACCTCATTAGGGGTATGTGTTGCTTGTTACGTGTGACGCAATCGATGGAAAACTTGGAAAGGAAAGGGTTGAGTCTTATCTCACTAAGTTCAGACCAGGTCAACAGGGGTCAGCTTCCTATCGCTGCTTAGACTTTTTTTCACCTTCTGAGGCCTGGATAAAATAGTTTATAGGCTTAACATTGGGCTTAATTTATCACAGCTAAAAATTATGAACTTTCTGTGTGACAGCGATTAATAAAGTAAAATCTTTAAATGGCTAATAATGTCCTATCTTGATATATTGCCGTGAGATGTTTGTAATTTTTTACTTTATTGAGTGGATCAGTGCATATTTAGGCAAAATAATTAAATTACATAACTGATAACCTTTACAAAAACAATATGTATGATATTGTTTCAGATTAGCATCTCTTTCGAGAAATTCTCTGAAGTCAAAATAGTTGTCATAGTTGTTTTGAGAATGCTGCTCGGAAAGTGCTTCACATGCTTTAAATCACACTACACTGGTGCCATGTGGCTATGTCTCTGTTTCCCTCGGCCCTAAAACACCACAAAATTAGGTAAAAATATGTTTTTCTCCCTGCTTTATATGAGTAGAGACAAGTGTGGGGAGTTGCAGAATTGAGGAATGTGTGAGGGAAGATGTCCAGACAGGGACCCGTGGCTTTACCCTCCAGAAATCTCTGTCTGGATTAATCATTCTTGTGGTTTCAATTGCCAGATTCAACACATGTAGCCTTCTCTCATCACCTATATACAGGTATGGGACAATATATCGTCCCATGGGAAGATAGACTAATGGGAAGTTTGGGGACTGTTAGAACTGTTAGATTTCATCTAGGTGAAATTGAAAACAAGTTCCCAAAAGGATATTATATCTGCAGGTGTGGGTCTATACCTGGCTGTCAGTCAACGAATAATAGTGTGTTTGCTGGAGCGTATCACTTTCCGTCAAATAGTGAAGAAATCCATTCGGCATCAATTCATGTCACCAACAATGATAATAATTTTATAAGAAAAAACAGATGTTAAGATTCCTATTTCAGATTTGATTATCTTTCATTGAAATGTTACATTTTATGTTTGTGTATATTATTTTAACGTCATGTCTATTACACTGCTATTGTTTTGTCTTTGTCTCAGTAACTGTAACTTACAGTACTGTCTATATATATATATATATATATATTAAATCATGGTTCAGAAAATGTTCCGGCTTTGATTCTAAACTTTAAATGTTGTGGCCTTCTTTTATATCACCTACTATTATGATTCTTAATATATTTAAAAATTCTCAACAGCATGTAAGTTAGTATTTTAATATTATAAAACTATAAAATATTTAAACAACAATTTATCATGTATTGCCTGAAACGTTGTGTCATGATTCTGCCTCATCATGTCATGTCTTTCTTGGTCTAGTGGCAGGATCATGACAGAGCCTCATGTTTTGTGTGGAGAGAGGCATGTTATTGTTGGTTCTGACATAACATGTGCTCTCTCAGGTCTCGTCTTTGGCCCCGCCTCTCTCGTTTCCTCGTTTATCTTCCCATCAGTGTTTCATTCCCAACACCTGTCCCTTGTTAATTATCCTTTGTTAGTCTCCCTATTTAATGCCCTTGTGTTTTCTGTCCTGTGCGGATTCGTTTTGTACTGCTTGCATACAACCTCGTGTGTGTATATGTTACCCTGCTATCCTGCCTTGTTGGATTTACACCCCTTGTTGGATTTCTTGTCGTGTTTTGGTTTCTTGTTTTGCCCCATTGTGGGAAGTCTTTTGTTTCTTGTTTATATTTTAGTTGCATTCCTGTTTACTCCCCATCGTGGGTTTTTTGTTTTACATTATTAAAGTTATTCGTTGTTTGCACTGCTGCCTGCGTCTGGGTTCTTCTCCTGCCAGCCCTAACACCACATTTTTATAGTCAATTGCTGGCAACCACAGCTGCTAGTTTTACTGTAATTTTAACAGCATTTTCTATTATATCAGCAGAACATATCAGCAATTGTGATCTCTAAAACATGTTTTATGTTTATTTATTCAACTAAAGGGTTTCTGTACTAAAAAGATTGCCAAGGACAATGAAGTAGGAATTCCCAGCTGATCCGTGTCTCTGTTTAGCTTCAGTGTGCCCAGCGGGAGTGCGTGAGAAAATGAAGTAGCTGGGTGGTACTGTTCTATGCCATGATTTCCCTGTGTTTGAAGTCTTGTGCCAACTCTGGCACCAGCTCTGGGACTGACCCTTAACACTCCTTATGGCTTTGTGTGGATACAGGCATCCATACAGCTGTGGTCAGTTTCCACATATAGCTAAAATAGCCACTTTTTTGAGGTCGAAGGGTGGAGTGTAATTGTTTCAATGAACTGCCAGTCATTTTAATGACTTGAAAATTCAAAAATGGTTTCCACAATTGTTGCAAACAGTTCAAATAGAAGGGCACAGACGTTTAAAACTGGCTGCATAATGTCATTCAAATTGTATAGCTACTGTGTGCCCTGGTTTTGCAACGTATATACAAAAAACACAGCCATGCTTTCTCTTTTAACGATACAAAAATATTGTCATTATCCTTTCGAAATTCCCTGTTTTTCAGGAAATTAAAAATACCCTATACTTTTTAAATGATTAAAATGTTGTCAAAGTTGACAACCTCTTTTTAATACTTTTTATTGGTTACATATTTGAAAAACCCTGTGACAAACAAAAACGGTGACTTGTAAAGGATTTATTACAAAAATGAAAATCACAAAATATGGAGATACGAGGTTTCAGAAGGACAGCAGCGATATATGGTAATATACTTTAAAAAAATGCAAAATTAAATGATACATTTCCATATATTGGAACCAAATGCTTATATTTTCAATATAATACAATTTTAATACATGCTATTTCAATGCACACAATAAATCCACAAATGAATAATGTTTTAAAACAGCTGTTTGAGTAAAAATATTTAGGTGGAGGAGAAAAAGGAGTACGCGAAAGGAGCGTGAGTGAGGATAAGCGAGACAGATCATATCCATCAACATCCTTCACCACAGACTGGAAGAGCGGAACACTGTTGCACTAAACAGGAAGAGGTGGGCAGATTAAATGGAGATTACTGAAGTCTCTGCACACCCTCAGAAAAAAAGAAAAATGCACAGCAGTGTAAACAAAAGATTAGCCATCTTGGGTTAATGGCATTATTCACTAAACACCATTAGCTTGTAAATAAAAGTGCTGTTTACCTATATCAGACGCAAATGCAAATTCTCATGCCCTCTCCATTCTATTTAAGGCTCAGGGTGGAGGTATACATTGACGCAATAGTGTACACAGCACATCAGACTTTACCAGTATCTGCTTTGGTATTGTCCCAAGAAGTATTTGCTAGAAGGATTAAAGGGCCCTACTGTTTCTCAGCTTTATTTGCAGCTTTCAGAAGTTCTTTGTAATATTATTTTTTGGGATCTTTCTGGTTCACTGAGGAACAGTGATTGTATTTGGTATATGTTGTCAAAATGCATAGCTTTCATTACAGATAACTGTAACTTTACCAGTCAAAGTAAAATTCAATCAAGTTTGCTGAGTATTTTGCTAAAAAAAAACAAGCCTCATACTTCAGTGTCATTTTAAGGGAAACCAACAACTGATTTCTTAAAGTTTTTTTGCTCTGAGAATGGTCACAGTGTGCCAAAAATGGTGTTCACAAAACAGTGTTCCTGTCATGGTTCTGCCCCACCTTGTCTTGCTTCTCTTGACCTAGTGGCAGAACCATGATAGAACCTCTTGTTTTATGTGGAGAGAGTCAGTTTTGGTATTCCATATACTCCCTCTCTCCGGTGTGGCGTCTCTGTTCCCGCCCTTTCGTCTCGTTATTGTTTGTTAATTAGTTCATGTCCTGCACCTGTCCCCTCTTGATTTATCCCCTTTATAATGCCCTTGTGTCTTCTGTCTCGTGCTGGTTCATTGTACTGTCGTGATTGTGTAATGTGGTGAGTTCCTGTCTTTGAGTTAGTTTAGTTTATTTTGTAGTTGTGATGTGTTTTAGTCTAGTCCTGTTAGTTTAGTTAGTCTTGTTCCTGTGTCCATGTTTGTTACTTTACCCCCACGTGGGTCTTTGTTTTGTTACTTATTATTTATTAAAATTTGTGTTAATCCCTTACCCGCTGTCTGCACTTGGGTCCTCTGTCCTTGTCTCGTGTCTCTCACCACCCACCGTTCATGACAGAAACACAGACTGTGACAAAAAACATAACTATACAAAACACGACCAAAAACGTGATACATAGGAAAAAAAGTCCAAACAAAGACATGGCGCCGGCTGGATGGCCGGCTGGACAGGACATGGCGCCGGCTGGATGGCCGGCTGGACAGGACATGGCGCCGGCTGGATGGCCGGCTGGACAGGACATGGCGCCGGCTGGATGGCCGGCTGGACAGGACATGGCGCCGGCTGGATGGCCGGCTGGACAGGACATGGCGCCGGCTGGATGGCCGGCTGGACAGGACATGGCGCCGGCTGGATGGCCGGCTGGACAGGACATGGCGCCGGCTGGATGGCCGGCTGGACAGGACATGGCGCCGGCTGGAAGGCCGGCTGGACAGGACATGGCGCCGGCTGGATGGCCGGCTCGACAGGACACGGCGCCGGCTGGATGGCTGGCTGGACAGGACATGGCGCCGGCTGGATGGGCAGGCCTGGATGTCGACATGACAGGATGTCGGCGGCTGGGCAGCGCTCTCTGGCAGCTGGGCAGCATCTCCGACGGCTGGGCAGCGCTCTCTGGCAGCTGGGCAGCAAACAAGAACAAACACACACAAACAGACAACTCGACAGGCCTGGGCACAAGCTGGGAGACCGGCAGGGATCTGCAGCGGGAACAGGACACCGGCGGCCTCAACCCTGGAGGGGAATCCGACGACCTCAACCCTGGAAGGGAGCCCGGCGGTCTCAATCCTGGAAGGGGTTCCGGCAGTCTCGACCCCGGAAGGGAGTCCGGCGGTCCCGACTCTGGACTGGAGCCCGGCGGCCTCTACCCTCCAAGGGAGTCCGGCGGATTCAACCCTGGAAGGGAGTCCGGCGGCATCGACCCCTCCCGCTGAGATCCCTCTGTCTGCTGGGTCCAAAAGGGCTGGTTCATTCTGTCATGAACGGTGGGTGGTGAGAGACACGAAGACAAGGACAGAGGACCCAAGTGCAGACAGCGGGTAAGGGGTTAACACAAACTTTAATAAAAATAAGTAACAAAACAAAGACCCAAGTGGGGGTAAAGTAACAAACATGGACACAGGAACAAGACTAACTAAACTAACAGGACTAGACTAAAACACATCACAACTACAAAATAAACTAAACTAACTCAAAGACAGGAACTCACCACATTACACAATCACGACAGTACAATGAACCAGCACGAGACAGAAGACACAAGGGCATTATAAAGGGGATAAATCAAGAAGGGACAGGGGCAGGACATGAACTAATTAACAAACAATAACGAGACGAAAGGGCGGGAACAGAGACGCCACACCGGAGAGAGGGAGTATATGGAATACCAAAACTGACTCTCTCCACATAAAACAAGAGGTTCTATCATGGTTCTGCCACTAGGTCAAGAGAAGCAAGACAAGGTGGGGCAGAACCATGACAGTTCCATAACAAAGTGTAGAAAGCAAAGTTTTACTTTCCTCTTTGAAAAAAAAAGATTGTAAGACTGTAAAGTAACAATAAACAAGTCAATATAAGGCTCTTGGCCAACATGTCTTATACTGTAAAACACATGACAGAATAAGAGATCTATACAATAGGAACTATATAAAATGCTTCAAAGTCTTCGTGTTCTAACAATATTTAATACTTGAAAAAATGGTTAACTAATAACTTCACAATTTACACATTATATAAACATTCTGTTAAAGTACATGGTGGTTTCCTCACAAAATATGCTGTAAAAGACATGGAATGTGCATGGCATTGACCTTGGCATTTTTAGTGCCATGCTCTACCAGTTGATTTCCTCAACCAGCTGTCTTTGATCTCAAACTTCAAGCATTATAAACATCAAAAGGGTCATTTAGCAAGGAAGCTTATCTTCTAATAAGTGTTTTATGGTTTGTCTAGAGCCTAAACGTGGTTCAGATTGTCCTCCAGTTTGCTTTTCCCATGGCTCTCCAAAAGCTGATCATATGTTCTGCTCTGAGGGACAGCTGTAGAATTTGATTCTCCCCAAATATCCATAAAATTACCCAGAGTGCAGCTTGACCTCTGTGTTGCTTTACGCTGGTCAGCTCCCTTAGATGGATTTAGGGTCTCCAGGAAGAAACGTAGGGACCCAGCTAGTCTCTTATTGAATCTGGAGCGGGTCCTGCTAGCCACAATACAGGTCAAAACAGGTACAGAACATTTATGTTTCACATTTATTTGCGTTTCTTTTGTCTTTTAGCTTGTTTGTTTTCCAAGCTCTTCCCCCTAATATGCCAATGCCAAAGATACTATCATTCAGGTGATAACATTTAGCAGTTTGACTCTAATCTGTTGTCTTGTCTGTACCAAATGTGTCACAATTCCTCTTGAATGAACTGGAAATAGTGCCATGCAAGTTATTATACGTTTTTTTAAATAAACCACTAATGAATAAACAAGAGAATTATTATACTTTGACCTAAATATACCACAGTACAGATTACAAAGCACTGGACTGGAAAGTTTTTGAGATAATTAATGAGACAAATATAATCAAGCTTTCAAACAAAACGGGATTAATGGTATCCCAGTCTTAAACAAACCTATTTATTTTGTAAAAGCAAGCCAGGCTCATTCATTAAAACCATCTGAACCATTGCACAGTGATTGTGGTTAAAGATATAATTGTTGACTAAAAGCCGTGCATTTCCTTGATAATTCCAAGTTTGGAGCTCTTCTAATTGGGATGTTTTGTACTCTGAGTATGACTGTGGGTCAGTCCAGGGTCAACAGTCCTTCAATTAAACCTTTTTTGTCTGCAGGGCAGCATACCAGTGGTGGACCAGAGCTATAGTTCAAGGGTGTGTTGCTCTTATGCAGCAAGCAAGATGTGCTTTTCTCAATCGTAGTGTCTTTGAACTGTGTCGGGGGAGGAGGCGGCTTGAGTTTGGGGGACTTCAGATTTAATAGCGAGGAAGTGCTTTATGATCTCTCTAATTGAGTCTCGGGAGTGTGTTTGCAGATTCTTATCTGCTCAAAGACGTGGAAAGGACTGTCTGGCTGGTGAAAGAGATGATCTGCTATACCTCTTAGTTGAGACGTGCTGCCACTCATAGCGCATGGCACCATAAAGTGAGACACTGTATTGTCTCAACCTTTCTGTCTCCCACATAATCTGAAACACATCAATGTCAATGGTTCTCCATAAATAAAATTATAATAAATAAATAAAATAAAAAGATAATATTTTTATTGTAACTGTGGTCTTAATTTCAGTGGTTTTATTAATGTTTTGGTTTAATATTTTGATGTATTTGATTATAGAAAATGTCTGAATGGATCAAATTGAATCTCGAGCCAATTTAAATAGTTCCTGTTGGACTTTTTTTGTGGATATCTGGTATTCATGTGCTTCTAAACATCTGAAAATACAACACACTTTAAATATTATCATAAAACAATGTTCTCTGGTCAGTTTATGGCGGTTTCCAACCTCAGGATTAGTCAGTAAAACTTGGAGACTGAGAGGTAGGGGTTGTGAACCTTTATAACAGGCTTATTTGCTATGGTAAACAGAAGAACAAAGACCATCTGCACTACACTACATACAGGCTTTCTTCCACAGAATATGTTCTCATTATTCCAGCTTGAAGTAGTCTATTAAAGCTATACTAAATACAAATGCTTTATATTTGTTTATCTTTTGATTACATGGGATTCATAAAGTTTTAATGTAAAGCACATTTTTCAGAGTTATTGAAGGTGTCACAAACAAAGCAGGCCATCTGCGGAGTGGAAAAATCTTCCTTTGACTTCATTTATTTGTTTGCCCTTAAACCAAACAGTTTGAGCCAAAGACCTGAAAACGATTCATACAAGATTTACAGATTCATTTTTGGCACTTCCATTGACAACTGACCTAGATAGACATTTATAGAGTTAGTTCAATGAAAAAATGTGTCATAGTTTACTCACCCTCATGTTGTTCAAACCCTGATGACTTTTTTGTTCTTCCGAAGCAGCGGCCACATTATAAAGCGTGCATATGCACGGATTGGATCATGGAGCATGTGTATGCAAAAGTCCACGGGAACCTTTATTTCCCTTTCTGTCGGTCTCTCAACGTTGTGTCGAACCGACAGATGGGGTTCGTCCCTGAGAACCAATCGCTTCCGACTTCTTAGAAAAGGCCAATGAAAATTGGCGAATGAAATTTGCATGCCGGACTCCGCCCCCGGATATCCGGGTATAAAAGGGAGAAGGCGTGCCTCATTCATTCACCTTTTGTTGTTTGGAGCCTTCGCTCATGATCAACAGACTTCACTTCAAGTAGCAACTACAAGACTGCCGGCTCTACGACGTGGTGCAGAGGACTGTCCCTTCCTGCAGCGACTTCCCCTGGGCGTCTCGCCGGTTCCAGAAGTGTTCGAGTTTTTTCTCTAAAAGAGCAAATTTCTCCAGCGTGGCATGTCCCGCTGTTCTCGTGGGTGCAACACACTCATCGAGGAGGGGGACAGACACGATGTCTGCTTCCAGTACGCTGGGGCAGATGTTGTGGATACGTCCTGCCCGCACTGCGGGTGGTTGACGATTCAGACGTTGCGTCACGGGTGGCTGTGTTCCCACGGGACTCAGCCACCACCTCGTCTGCTTCCCGTTCCATGACGGCAGGACTACGGCCCTGCCGCCCGCTACGGTGAGCAGCGAGGGTGATATGAGGATTACTGTGAGCGCTAATCCATCAGCCAATGGCTCGTGGACCGTTCGCACCTCGTCTTGCTCTTCTGACCGTTCCCCATGAGACGGTCCCACCGTCTTCTTCCTCAATCACGTATCAGACACGGTACGTGATGATGAGATGTCTGTAGCAGCATCGGAGGGTGACATACTGGCATCAGACTCCGACGATTCCTTGAAGCTCCCTCCCTTGGGGGGTCGAGATCAGGAAGAAGCAGACGTCGAAATGTCAGCCATGCTTTCCCGGGCCGCCGGCATTGGGTTGCGGTGCACCGCACTGCCTCTCCCAACGGATACACGGTACATCGGGCTTGAGAGCGGCTCCAAGCCGCACTCGCCCCCAGTGCCGTGTTCCCCCGGAAGTACATGAGGAACCTAGTACGACCTGGAAAGCCCCCTTCGGCGCGTACACGTCAACTAGTTCCATCACCTTTTCTTCCCTCGATGGTGGGGCAGCTAGAGGATACGTCGATGTCCCCCGGGGCTCGACCTAAACTCCCGTCCAAAGCACGTAGGCTTTTCGGCATCTGAGGTGTCGAGAGCTTACTCTGCTGCGGGCCAAGCTGTCCCCTCTCTCCATGCTATGGCCTTCCTGCAGGCCAATGCGCGGAGAGAGCTCCACGAGGGTAAGACCGACCCAGCGCTTATGCAGGAACTCCGCGGCGTCACCGACCTCGCTCTCGGGTGACCAAGGTGATCTTGGGCCCTAGGTCGGGCGATGTCCACACTTGTGGTCCAGGAGAGACACCTCTGGCTGAACCTTGCACAGGTGAGTACCGCCGAGAAAGTCCGCTTTCTCGATGCACCCATCTCGCAAGGGGGGGCTGTTTGGTGATACTGTCGAGCTCGACAATTAGGGAGCAGACAGAGGATATCAAGTATGTCATCCCCAGCCGCGACTCGACCGCCCTCTGGCCGCCGAGATCCCGTGCACCGTCTGCTTCCCAGCAGCCCTGGTCCTCTTCGAGACATCGAAGAGGAGACCACCACCCCGTCAGCAGCCACGGCGGAAGCCAAAGTGGCCCTCATGTTAACCTTTGACAATTTCAATTGAATAAGTATGATTTGGAACAGCAAATACCTCTCAATAAAAGGTGCAACAGCTGAAAATGCATATCAAAGTAAACACCAAGACATGAGGTCAAAAGAACTGCCAGTAGAGCTCTGCCAGGCACTGCTCCAGGCACTGCTCAACTGCTACCAGGCACTGCTCAACACCTGTACAGTACCATCTCAACAGTAAAGTGTGATGGAAACAGCATCATGATGTGGGGGTGTTTTTCAGATGCAGGGACTGGGGCATTTGTCAGAGTAGAAGAAAAGCTCAATGGCACAAAATACAGAGAGAATGATCATGAAAACCTAGCCCGGAACATTCAGAACCTCGGACAGGGCAGAAGGTTCATTCTCCAACATGACAATGATCCTAAGCACACAGCTAAAACAATGTGGCTTATGGACAACTCTGTCTATGTCCTTGAGTGGCCCAGCTAGTGCTTGGGCTTGAAACTGAACATTTCTGTTTAAACCTGAAAATGTCTGTCTGCTGATGATCTCCATCCAACCTGACAGAGTTTGAGAGGATCTGAGGCAGAAAATGGCCAAATGCAGATGTGTAAAGCTTGTCACATCATACCCAAATGTTAGTGTTATGCATGTTAGTGTCATTTGGCGGCTGAAATGATGGAAGAGCAGTTCTGTGTCGATGTTGGGCCAGTCTATTCTCGAGTTGAAAAGAGCGATAAAAGAGGCAGATTTTGCTGAGAAGGAATTATGATATTCGCAGAATAATGTACCCCCGTAACGTTGATTAAAGTCTGCCATTGTTGCTAAATAAAGATCTAATTCTTCCCTCCTATCTGGAAAGACTTGACACAGGATGTCTCTGTAAACACTGAAAGTGATCATGAATTCACCAAATGACAGGTTGAGTTGCAGTCTAGGATCAGAAGTTTTTAGACTTTTAGACTTTTAACTGCCACGTAGCCGCAGTCGACCATTTTCCTGTCGGCTGCAGGCAAAAATAGTAGTAATGTAGCCAAGTTAATAACCTTACCTTGGATGATATTGTTTCTTAGGAGAGGAGACACTGTGACTGCTGCAGGTGAAACAAATCACCTACCGAAAGATTGTGCTGGGACGGGAGTGGAGAGGGTGAATTGAGGCGTCGCAAGCGGAGCAGGGGCATCTTGGAAAGGTGTCTGGATTATATTAGTAGCTGCTACGGGGGTAGCTGTTGAAGGTATGCTCAGCGGAACGCTTACTCCGAGGGGAGGAGGAAGACCTGTTGAGGATCCGGAGCTCGTCTGGATATTAAATCCTGGGTTGGTGAGAGTGTTTTCAAAATTCGCCATCTTTGATTGGAGGCCTTTAACGGTTTCTGAGATATTTTGGACGACCTGGATTAGCTGATCATTGGCTTTGCTGGTTACTGGTGGAGGGAAGTGAATCCGTGTGGGCTGCGTGTGTCTTTTGGCTGGGCGAGGTGAAGAGGACTTATTGGTCCGCTTCCTTCCGGCTTGTTTTGAATGGGCTGGTGGCGCTGAAGTTGTTGAAGTAGCGTCTGCGGTAGAGGGAGGGTTACCCAGAGTGTTGAAGGCCAAGAGGAGCAGGTCATCTCTGGAAAGACCTGGGTTAGCTGGAATACCTGCGGCCTCGAGTGTGCTGATGATGTTTCCTGATGACCACTGCGCCCATGGAGAATCACGGCATTGGATCCTAGAGCTACGCCTCACATTGATAGGAGACGGGGGGGAAATTCTTCGTCAGAATCTGTATATTCGCAGACGACGTTAGCGTTCTGTGACATTTTTTGGTCTGCAGCTGAGCGCTATCAGTGAAAGTCGGCTGCTTCAACTGCAAACACAAACAGAGGGTAAGTTGCGATCTTATATACTCCAAGTGTTAGAAGATGATTGGTTAGGTGATGATTAGCTAGGTCTATAAGTAGTAAGTGACATAAGATTGAGTCTTCCCGGCAGAACTTGCGATGAAACTTACATTTCTTTAAGTGAATTTTCTTGAGGTATTCTGATTCACATACTTGGACTTTCTCATCCTCAATGAGCCCCTAATTACCCAGGAATTGAATATTTATTAAACTAACACAAACTTATATGTACAGTAGGTTCTGGTGTTCGTGCAATCAGCCGACAGGAAAATCTTTATGGTTCTGTTAAACAAAGCCAGGTCACTGAATGTTAATGCATGAGCACACGCTGCAAGCACATACCTTAACACATAATCAAACTATTAATGAATGGGAGGAAATGAGACCTTTGACCCCTCAATCTTGTTAATGGGCCCCTGAACACAATTTTAACCGTTTGCCAAAAAAGATTCAGAAAGGTTTGGATTGGAGTGCTGATTGAGAGGGTCGCAAACTAAGTTATTCACAAATGTTCGTAAACCAACATTCCATCAAAAACCCACAGGAGGATTGGGTGCTTAAAAACAGGTGTGCATATCAATATATCTTGAATATGGATTTCTGTGTAACATTCTTTGCTGACCTTAGATGAATAATGTGCCAAAGGAGAGAGTAAAGCAGTATCGTCCAAACTGTTTTAGTTTGGCTGAGATTCTAATAGCATTGAACACTAACCCTCCCTCACTCCACAGATTAATTGGATGTCATGGTAAATCAGGTTTGCACAAATTGATGGACTAACAATATTTAGTAAGATTCCTTAAGCACTGATTCTTGTACCTCTCAAGTGATTCTCAATGATTTAGTGAATGCCGTGGATTCCATCATGGTTGATAATGCTTGACAAATGGATTGTGCAGAGTTCTCGGTCATAACCTGGTGATAACAGGGGATGACAGATCAGACATTTTTCTTACTCTATTGGCACGTTTTTTCCCCTGTGTTAAGCATAAACCTCACACAATTTTGTTAGCTTTATTTGCCAATGGGGTTAAAATATATAAATCAATATGTCAATAAATAAATATATCAAGCCGTAACCATAAGAAAAATTTAAATGCTCAAAGTGCTTTTAGAAAGTGCAATTCAAATTTGTAGTAAAATCAAAACAATGTCTATTTGTACTTTATGACACATGATATATACCAAAACAGGAGAGGGGAAAACAGATGCATTGGCCGTGATTGACAGTTTCTCATGGCTCTGTCTGTCAACAGTAATAAAGCTCCTATAGAACTGAAGTGAAATTGACTCCTTTAAGCCTTCCTGGCCGAAGTCTATGTGTAAGATGTCAGCAGAGAGAATAGAGGTCAGGATTAAGTACAGTATACTGACAGTTGAGCTGTCTTCAACCCCTCCGTCTGGCCTCCCTTTATGTGCCCTATAGTGGCCTCGGGCCTGTCTCATCTCCTTGGCCTAATATTTACCCAACTCTGGAACTTTGCCAGCGGACTGATCGTCAAGGAAGAATCCTTGTGTAAAAATCAAACACAATAACCATCGAGAGGGAGTCAGAGACTATAAACCCATACCTGACACACATGCAAACAAACAGACACACAGACACACAGACACACACAATGAGCTGAAACTGACAGGTCAGTGAGACCGAAACCACCACAGAGTGAGTTTGTTCTGAGGTGTCACGAGGAAAAGAGGTATTGGTTACATGAATGACAGTGTGGTTGAGCCCAGGCTTTGGGAAATCCAGCAACTGGCCCTAGAGAAACACGGGGAAGGATGTTGTTTCACTAAATGCTATGGTGTGTCGGGTTTCTCTGTGGTGAGGTATGGACAGGTTGTGCTGTAGAATGGGTGTCTGTGTGGATGTGAAGATGAATGGGGTCTGCATGGCCTAGAGTCAAGGGTTTTTTATAGATGCACAGCGCTGCAAGGGCCAGTGGGTAAGGTAGCCAGTTATGAATGGATCTGAGTAAGACCCCATTAATAAAGAGTTATTAATTACAGACTGTGATAACAGATGATTGAGAGAAACTTACAAAATATTATGGTGAGAAAAATAATCTTATTTTGTCTTAGTCATTTACATTTCTGTGTTGATTTTTTTCTTTGATCATGAAAAAAATAAAACTCTTAAAAATAATTTATAAAATTGTACTGAGTTTAGAAAGATATGACAGAAAAAAATGTGCAGATCTAAGGTGGTGGAGAAATAAATTCATAATAAAATTAAAATTATAAAAAAAATATTTCACAAATCCATAGATTTTAATTTATACGTCATTTTACTGTAAAAACAGGGCACAATTTATAAAAGAATATTGCCTTTTGGTTTTCACCTGTATTTTGAATATTGTACTGCATTGAGTTGTGTGTTAGTGGAAATGTGCTTAAAAGTAATGGATAATGTCCTGGCAGAAAATTAACAGTACATTTCCTGCTGAGCCACTTCCTCAGTACACTTGAACTCTGGACCAAGCTTGTAAAGTTTCAGATCAAATAAATGATTTTGTCATTGAGGAATGTAAGATATTAGAAAAGCATCAATCTCTGTAACAGTGCAATCCTCCATCTTACTGTTAACAGACCCGCAAAACAATCCTTTGCAGATAAAGAGATTGAATTAAATACATCAAACTATAAAAACACAATTACGTACAATTTCCTCTCATGTGTTCACTGGGAAAGAAAAACATTCGCTAGTCTGATTGTGGTTCCTTTCACATACACTGGGTGGTTGAATTGATAATCTTTTGGGAATTTGAGAAAGTTCTCAGTGAACGAATGAGTTAAATGAATGATGTTGTAATGGTTGTAAACTCATACTGTATTACCTCTGTTTATGTTAAATCTATCTATAATGACTAAATCGATGCATCACTTCATTGGGACATAAAAAGCTGAAATGACAAGTTTAGAATATTTTACATCTAGGTTAGATTTCGTATTTCACTTTGTACATATTTGTCTTAACTGTAGGCCACGCATCCATGTCAGAATCTTTTGATTACTTAATAATTCCTTCTACAGAAAGAAAACTGATTATATCAATTCAACAATCTGTTGTGCAACAGAGATTTTTCAGAAATGAAATCATCTACACCAGTAAACTTACCTTTGCATTTTACATGTAATTCTGCACATAATATATGTTAAATTACTTCTGGTTGCCCTCGGTCAAGACTCTTTGGAGGGTTGCATGTTTCACTTAATTGTATAACTGTAATACAGGCAAGGAAGTCATTCCCGCGGTGGAAAAGATTTCATTCACAGCAGCACGTCAAGCATCACAATCGTGTGGTTCTGATTTAGACGTTTAAATGATTTTCTCTTATGGCAACATGTCACGTCTCAGTTCATCACATCTAAGCACGTTCCAATGAGTCACGCAGTCGAATGTCGTAAAACAACCACTTTAGCCCACATGTTCGAGAGGCTCTTGAGGTGCCCTTCAAAAGATGTTCTGGTAAAGAGAGGGCTGTAAATTAATTGTGGTTACAGCTGTGGGGATGACTGAAGACCTGCCGTTTGATCTCTCCCGCAGCATCGAGTGGAACTGGTGGTCGGGTGCCTGACAGCTTATTTTCCTGCATTTGAAAGATATGACAGGAAGTCAGACCGGATTGCTGTTACTTGCAGCGTGGCAATGAAGGAGTTTCTTTTTCTCAGCAGTCAGGACACAATGCCCAGCAATCTCCCTGTGGCGAGGAACATGTATGGAAGGCTGAAAGAAACCAAATGCAGGTCACCCTCCCTCAGTGTTTGAGATGAAGCACAGGGTCCTCTCTCTCTCTTCAATATCTGGCACTTTTTTGGCTCTTGCTACCATGAGCCTTTGATCTCTTTCTCAAAGGACTTCAGACTCTTGCCAACAGAGGGGCATGGAAGCCTATTATAATCAAATCTAATCTAGCCCATCTAACAGCAAAGATGGAGTGATATATTTAGACTGTGGACATAAGTAATGAATTAGTGCAGTGGGGTATGAGGGAAATGCATGGAAAAGAGCTAATCAAGCATTCAGTGTTTTGTCAGGGCTTTAGCGGTGAAGAGATTCACTGAAGTATTGCTTGCTCATTTGAAAATGATTAAGTGGATTCTTATGGTTGGTGTTAAAAAGAGGGAATGTTGTGTGTCAGTGGGTCTTTATATGAACAAAATAATCTGCACAATGCTGCACATTAAAAAACAATAAATAAATCTGAGATTTATTGACACATTTTGGTCATGCAGTTTGCCTTCAAAAGGTCACACCAACAAGGTCGCTGGGAAAAAACTATTCTCTATAAATTTGTCCTTATGTTTACTTGAGAAGAAACATTGCAGGTTTAGGATATTAAGCCATGTTTTTAGAGAAGTCTAACAAAGGTTTGAGAAGTTTATGTTTAAAACAAAAAAACAAACTATTTTGGGGTCTTTATGAACAAAATAATCTGCACAAGGCTGCACATTAAAAAACAATAAATAAATCTGAGATTTATTGACACATTTTGGTCATGCAGCTTGCCTTCAAAAGGTCACACCAACAAGGTCGCTTGGAAAAAACTATTCTGTATAAATTTGTCCTTATTTACTTGAGAAGAAACATTGCAGGTTTAGTATATTAAGCTGTGTTTTTAGAAAAGTCTAACAAAGGTTTGGGAAGTTTATGTTTAAAACAAGAAAACAAACTATTTGCCAAATGAATAAGAACAATGCATTTGTTTTCCCCTTGAATAAAGTTTATTTGTCTTACTCCATTGGCAAAGAGTTGTGTCTTGTTTAATTCACTAAACCTTACTAAATGTTGTTAGATTTGTCTAAAAGCGAGACAATGTCATGCCATTCTGTTTCTCAACTAAATGTGTGTTGTTTTAAGGACATTAGGAAATGAAAATGACGAAAAATATTTTTCACTGTTTCTCAATAAATCTTGATAAATATGTTGTTTGATTTTTGCACAAGCTTGTCTCACAGGAATTTGTGACTATTTTAGCACAATGTGAATCATACAAAAACGTACGATTATTATAAAAAATGAATACCTCCTCTAACCTCACCCTTGACATAACGTTACTACTGCGAAAGCAAATCGTACTAAAACGTGACTGTAATTTTACAAATTCATACGAATGAACCAACAGTTACGAATTCAGATTGTGTTGTTTTTGCAAGCTATGGCATTGTGAAATTGTTTCTCGTGTCCAATGATGGGCTGTTTATTTATTTATCTGCAGTGTGTCTCAGCTTCAGAGCTGCTTTAACTTGCTTTAACACAATGAAATCCCCAGAGCTTTATATTATTCTGCAGGAAACGTGAACATCCCAGAAGTGCTCTGTCAATGTGCAGACGCGATGGTGAAAGACATTCTATTTGTTAGGCGGTGACAGTATCAGTGAGCTCATATCATGTTTGCATATTTGTCTCTGTTTGACAGAGCACACAAAAGGCAGGGGCCTGGGGTTCAATCTTGATGTATTGAGCTTCCCAGACAAGAGGAGTGTGGAGTGACATGTTTCAGACCCCCATACATCACTCTCTTTCTGTCACACATTATGTCGGCCCCTTCTCTCCCTCGCGCTCTCTCTGTCATTTTCTTGATGTCTTTCTATTTCTCCTTTTATCTCAGTTTACAAGGTTTTTTTTCTCTTGGTTGTCTTTTACTTTTAGTTTGTAAATTCTACCTTTTGTCTTTATTTATGCTCAGTCATCCATTCTAAACATTTCTTTCATTTCTGTTCATTTTTCTCAGTTTGTCCATCAGTTGGCGTCATGCTAGCCACCCACTGGATGTTTATATGTCATTTTTATAAATGAGGATTCCAAACATCCCCAAAGGGAAAAGTAGCTAGATTTCTGGCCTCGAAACACACGTTTGGTTTCTATTATATGGGGACTCTCCACTTTATATTGTATCTCCTAAACCTAGCCCTCACAGAAAACTTGCATTTTACCTTTTAAAGTAAAGATAATTTAGTTTGATTTATAAGCTGTCAAACCAAAATTGGGCTCATGATATTTTATATTAATTTATTCTGATAGAAACCTTTATGCATCTTTTTTAAACAATATTTATTATATTTATAAATCCTTTGAAGATTACAATGGTGTTATGTGGATTTCCTATATTGTGCATTTTTGTCATTACAATGCACTCCGAAACACATAGGCACTGTGGGACAGTAGCAGGTGATGAGAAAAATGCTCATTCTCATCCTTAGGCCTTGTGGCCATCTGTGGCCTCCTGAAAAGACTCTGCTGAATAAACAAGTCTCATAGCCTTGTCTTGAAAGCCTCCATTTGTGCTTATATTACGGGCCACCTATATAAAAGCCCTGTAGGGAGTAAACCCTTCTGTCTATTTAACCAGTTTCCCTTAGTAACAGTGTCCAACATACACGGCGTATGGAAATATAACCTCTGACTGCAGGGTGAAATATGATAATATACAGAAAGAAGAAAAAGGCTCTGTTTTTATAAAATAGAGTGGACTAGAAAACGTTTTACAAATAATAAGACCTTCAGATTATCTCAAGTCCTTTCAAACTTTTTTCATGGCTTGAATGGTTGCAAATGTTGACATTCTTATTGACACATTCTAATCTGCTGACACACTTTTTCATCTTGCGTTCCAACAAATGGAATACTTTACCTCAGATTAAACATTGTGTTTGAAACTACAGACGTCTGGTTGCAAAACTCTGTACCCATAATAAACCTGTTTGGCAATAATAGCAAGGCAGGTGATGTCAAGGTTTTGGATTTCTTTGTAAAACTCTTCTTTAAGCAGAACTGCGCTCCCCTTTCAACCCTAACAGATGGGTTCCGGCCTCTGTGGAGCCGAGCCACCTGATGAAACCGAGTTTAAAGACAGGCAACCAGCCGCATCCATGATTCTGCGGGACCTTTTGTGTTGCCCACCAGCATGGGGATGCCACCAACAATCGCCTCACTTCACACTCTACCATCCAAAACGCTTGCAGAACCCAGAATGAATGAAGCAGGAAGTCTTTTCATATATTTATGCAATTAAAAAAACATCAACAGCTATGATTTTTACATACAGCCATTTACATTACAGCCATTTACATATTTGGCAGACTTGCATTGCATTATAATATACATTTGTATACATCTGAATATGCGCAGTCCCCTGGGATCGAACCCATGCCATTGCTATCGCCATTCTCTAACCACTGAGCTACAGGAAAGCATATCCAAACATTAGAGATATCCATAACACTAAAGTGAAGGGGAAGGGAAAATTTAAATAATGCAAAAAATAATGTTTGATCTTTAAAATTCCTATTACAGTAGATATTTTTTTTATTTTTATTTTATAGTCAAATTAAGTCACCATAAAACAGAATCCTTCCTGAAGCATGATATCAAAGAACACGGCTTTTGTATTTTAGATCTATTTTGCACCCAGAAACATGGCCAAAAGGGCAACATTCGCTTAAAATAAAGAAGGGACATTATTTAAAAATCACCATGATGTTCACTTTGTTGTGATATTTAAACTAACTAATATTACCAATATTAAGTAAGATTATTTGAGTGTTTAATATTTTAGCTAATATACATGCATGCAGGAATGACCCTTGTGTTTTTGTGCAAAGAGGACACAGCAGTAACTTACTGCAAGTTAATAGTAATGGAAAAAGCCTTGACTACTATTTATTTGCATTTCTCAGTATAAATAAAACAGACAGGGAGAAAAAAAGTTGTTTTCTTCTTCTTCAGTTTTCGGTCTCTTCAAGTCTGCTTGTATGTGCCCTCACACCACCACCTCGGAGTCATTTAGTCTGGGTCTCACAATGCTGGATGGAGGATGGGGCAGTTTGTGTGCTGAGGAGCGTGTCTTAAAGTTGACCCTCAGTGTCTCTTTTGAAGGAATGTGTGGGTCTGCTGCCCCACTAATCCAACACCTGCCTTTAGTAAACCAAGCCTGAGCCTGACCGCAGACCTCCCAGGTCAGTCGATCCCTCTCTCAACACTCAGGTGAGGTCTGCACAGATGCTGAAGGTCTTGCATTCATTCCTCGAATGAAAGGCTTAGAGGTATATTTTAGCGTAAAGTAAGGAGTATGTTTTCCTGTGGATAGGGTTTTAAGGATGTGTAAAAAATAACACATCAATCACATATTACCGTCATTATTCTAAATGTGGCAGGCAAAACTCTAAAAACAACCGTAAAGCAAAACATATATCATATGGCATGTGTTTTAGCACGGTCTATATGTTTTGTTTTGATAACATATTTCTTCCCCAGGTTCATTTTCAATGACTTTGAATGAGCTGAGCTGACTTACATAATGCTTACTCAAGCAATAATAGCCTTTCAAGAGTGTGCCAACCTACGAGGACTGTTTGAATTACCCCAAATGCGGTTAAACCAAATGTTATCCAACCAGTTCTTGTGGGACTTCATTTTGCACAAGCACATTTTTCACTCACCTCTAGCCATAGCCATTAACTGTTTTCTTTAAGATCCCATCACACCACAGTGTTTCTTCTGTACTCCCTTAGAACACAATTCACACAGTTTTCGGAAATTTAACATGTCTTGGTAGAACATTCAAAACGGTGCTTTAATGTTCCATCTTGATAAGAACTGCTTCGTCAAATTGTAATATCTACACCAATTGGGACATACCCATGCGAACATTTAGTTAACATGATAGGCTTTCTGTCACATAGTGGGATCTCAAAAGGTCAATGATCGTCTGCTAAAGCGAATGAGAGCTTCAGGATGTCACAGATGTCATATTCCCTGCTGTTCATAGCTGTAGGCAGATCTTAAATATGAGAAGGAAAAGAAAAGAGAGAAACCGAGAATATAGAAGGAGATATAATGAGAAGGAGAGCCGTATGTCCAGGTGCTGGGATCTGGTGTTGAGCGTCCACAGACGGCTCGGGGCAGTAGATTTCTCATTGTAACCTCTCACCTGATCTGAGGTTTAGTGTCCGCACAGTATCACTTGAGCATAGTGATTCTCCAGGTTCTAGTACAAGGTCATTCATTACCAGGTTCAACAGTTCAATAGGAAATACATTCATATGCAGAACAAGACTGATTGGTAACCTAGCAGATGATAGTTAAGCATCTATTTAGTCAAAGTTTTGACAGTTTAATGCCACATATTTAATGTTCAATTGTTTACTTATTGACACATCACACAACCCAAAATAAATGATATAAAATGGTTATACGGTTCTGGTCCTCAATTCTGATCGGTTGTGCAATGTTTTAAGCCGTTGTAAAATTTTCAAAAACATACAGCCGACCGCATTATAATGTGGCAATGCAGTAATGCTGTCTTCACCCAAAACGCGAATTGAACATTTTGAGCAAGTATAGTACATTAAAAGTCAACACTGAGGCATGAATAGATGCGAACTAGCGCAGGGCGACACGAGTGATGCGCAAAAAACATTGTGCGACATGGAGTGTGCGAAATTCTTGCTCGAGTTGAAATTTTTCAAGTGCGTGTCATTCGTGTCGGCCATCCCTTCATTAACTTTTTCTGTCATTTACTTGCGCAAATAGTTCAATTTGCATTTGGTGTGAACACAGCATTAGTATAACTGTGCCACTGTATGTTGCTGCATCTTTGTTACTTGGCAACTTTGCTTTGTTGTTTCTGTTTCTGAGGAACTACATTGTTTGGCGGAGCAAGAATATTTTTTACGTTTACACATTTGTCCAAAGCAACTTACATTGCATTATCCTATACATTTGTTTTTGAGTATGTGCAATCCCTAGGATCAAACCCATGACCTTGGCATTGCTAATGCCATGCTCCAACCACTGAGCTACAGGAAAGCCATATTAATTTTATTAATATCGCTACATTTTTTTTGCTGTGTTTTATTTTATGAAACCTTGCTCCATGTACTGCATGGAATAACTTTTATTTAAGTAATAAACACTATGAAGCCTTGGTTTGCATTGATTTCATAACAGCTAAGGGGCTTGCACTTAGCTGTTATAAAATCACTGTAAACCATGGCTTTTTGGGACTTATTGCTTTATTATATTAAAACCTTTTAAAATAGCTTAAAATGCTTACACTGACGCTATTAGCATTAGCATTTCAAATCTGTGACCATGTGGACATTTTAAAAGATTGTCCACAGGGTCAACACAACAACATAACAGTTCGAGATTTTAATTTAGAGCCCTATTCTTATTTAAGTCCCATGTTGTTTTGAATTGAATGTCTCCACACTTCTCACACCCTTTTTCTCTCAAGTCTTTTTTCTTATCACATTGCGTCACTCTGTGTCAGTGATTTAGCAAAGCATTAGAGAGCAGCTCTTAATGGCTTTACATACAATCCCGCACACTTGAGTGATGCCTCACAATCGCCCACTGCTCTAAACATGGATCTCGCCATAGCTAAATGCTGATAAGCAAGCCTGAGATACATAGTCCCTGATAACGAAGTAGAATTGAAACAAAAGTCCCCCCCCCAATTCGCAATGAAGGCAGGAATAGTAGGATTCAAAGAAAAGTGGCATGCCTGTGAAGAACTACTGAACCTGAATAAGCCAGTTTAACTGGCCTTATTGGAGATTTGGCAGTGTGATGTTGAACAAAAGGGAACGTTGTAACGAGATATGTAAAAACCTAAATGTGTAACTGCGTCATTGTTTAAGTATGAAACTTTATTTTTTTAATCAGTTTGGCCTTTATGGCGCTGGGTGTTTCAGTTAAGCGGTTAGGACACCAGGAAGGGCACGACAGGATATGTCGTATCGTATGAACTTTAAACCTTAAATGACTGTAATTCGTGTGAAAGCAGAAGTCTGATTATTTGACATTTGGTCAGGGTGTTATTTAAGGACATGGATGTGGACTGATGCAGATAGGTTTGGCTTGGTTTGGTTTGGTTTATTTCTTATAAAGCACATTTCTGTTGCCACACGGGCAGCCCAAAGTGCTGTACAATACATCAGATAATCATACATACAAAAAAAGAAAAAAAAAAGAAATTAAATGGACAGAGCCAGACAAACTATAGAAAAAGGAAATGCAAAACACCAAGCTCCAATCGTCTAAACACATACAGAAATACATTAAGACAAAACAGATGTTACAGCTCTCCTAAGCCTGTTTAGAGTGCCGCAATACTTTACCGGAGCCTACTTAATCAGGATACAACGACATATTAAGAAAATGCTTAGTCAACGCGGATTTGAAGGCAGAGAGAGATGGGACAGATCGTATCACTAACGGAAGGTTATTCCATAAGCGGGGCCCTGCTATTGAAAATGCCCTGTCCCCCTTCCTTTTTAATCTTGACGGAGGCACCTGGAGCAATAATTTATCGGCCGATCGTAGATTTCTTCCCGGTTTATAGAGGGTAATCAGGTCTGACAAATACACTGGTGCAAGGCCATTAAGAGTTTTAAAAATCATAACTAATACCTTAAAAGTTTGTATTAGGAATGTAAAGAGAAAATGTAGAACTTTATATTGTGAAATTTTTTCATGTCTTGAAAACCTGCTTTGTACCAAATGTTCTTTTATTATATGATATATGATGGTTTGAGCATACAAAATATAATTCGCTCAGTCTTAAATCAATAGCAGTCAATTGGATAGATAAAGAAGCTTACGTGAGTGGATGTCTGTGAGTAAAGATGGCAGATTTACTGTCCATTGCACTACACATTATAAGACCATTTAAATATGAATGAAAACCTTGGCTCATTTAAATCATGCAGGGAGACAAAAAACTCTCACTGTGTGCCGAGTCTCAACACACAAATGTACCGTGTCTTGGAGGCCAGCGCGAGGCATTTCACTCATGCTAAAACTCAGTCGTGTCTTTTTTCTTGCCAAAGGCTCAAGCTCCAGGCCATGAGTCTCCTGTGAACTCTTTCTCGCTACACAACAACAGCGGTCCCCCTACCTATCACTCAAACCCAGACCCCGCCCACACATCTGTTAGGGACATGAGCACCCCCTCGTCACCTTTTTATTGAGGAACAGTGTACGAGCTCAATGCTGTGGTCTGCCGTTTATATTCACTGAAGGCTAAAGGAATAGTTCACTCAAAAAAGGACTTTTTAAAGAAAATCTTGCCCTCACATAAGTGAATGGTGACTGGTGACTACAAAGCACCCTAAAACTATCAAAAATGTGGTTCAAATCACTTGTGGATTATTTACCCAGTCTTCTTAAGTAATACGATAGCCTTGTGTGACAAACAGGCTGACGTTTACGTTGTTATTCACTGATTTTTTCCATTTAGTGACCCAATCATTAAATCTTTACAAGCACATCAACAACAGTACAATTTCAATCAGACGAAAGCTATCATTTTCATGAGTAAAATAAGCATTTCAGTCCGACTGAAATTGTACTGATCTGGTTTTCATTAAACTGACCCAGCAGACCTTAGTAATACAATTGTAGCTCAATTTTTTCCAGCATGTATTCACATTTATTGTATCAAGCAACAATTGGACACGGCAAAAATGGAGGTACTGTGCGCCAGCTCACGATTTTCTTTCAGTTATTGAGTTTTGCAATTGGGTCATGTAGTTCAATGATTTGGTGATTCCCAAAAACATAGTTCCAACATTTGCAAAAGCATCAAAATTGGGTTGTTGGAACAATTGTTGGTTGTTGGTGTTTCCCCTGTAGAAGCATAATTTCTTGTTAGTGTAATGAATGAAATTACAGCTAATGCATGTGCATACTGTATGTACTTAAGTGACCTGAAAGGCCAGACTTAACATTGGGCTTGACTGGGCTACAGCCCATGGGCCCCGCCATTTAGGGGGCCTCGCATGCTCTCGTTTATTTGATTTGTTTAGTAATAAGCCAGTCATTTAACTTTTCATTTAAAGATTTTTCATTGGTCTTCAACAGTACTGCCTTATGTAAGGACCGGTGTCGTTTAATTGGCTAAACAATCTGTCAGTCATGTTGGTGTTTCATGATTGGTTATTGGTGGATCCTATCCGTCACGTTTACAGCTGTTGAAATCTGTCTGCATTAAGACGATGTTATAATGGCTGACAAGACAACCATTTCAGAAAAAGAAATGGTTGTTTTCTTTTTCTGCTAAAAAGAAAACAAAACACTGAGAGACAAGAACGTGAAAGAAAAGCATTTAGTAAAATGTACAGAATTACTAGATTTCTTACACTGTGGCACCACAGCCTGATGTTCAGACAGAGAATCCAGAGGACAACCACCTGCTGGCATACAGTACCTGTCAACACTCCTGTTTTGGCCGGGAGTCTGCCGTTTTTCACACCCTCCCGTTTTGTTATTTCTCCCGTGAAACTCCTGTTTTTCAGGTATTTCCCCCAGAAAGCGGTTGTGACGGGCCGACGGGGGCCGAAAATGCATTGGGGAATGGCCCTGGGGGAACCCCCGGGACACGATCGCGGGTCTCCCGTATTTTGGTATCCAAATGTTGACAGTTGAAACCGAGCTGTGTTAAACATAAGTACTGTTTATGTACTGCTCAAATGGCAATAATGATTTTTAATAGTTTTACATGCTTGTCATGTGCGTTTAAATATTATCTTACGTTTCATATTAGATTTACAGTATATTTTCTAACACACAAAATTAAACATGCAACGTTACCCTACATTTTTGGAATGTACTTACATTAAGTGCAAATATCCCATTTTGATAGTCAGTTTTGACAATATCTATCCATCAAAGAATTTAATGCTGTAGTTAATATTAAACATTCTAGCTAAAATAAATAAAATAAGTTATAGTACAATAAGTTATATAGAATAAGTTCTAGAAAAAAATCTTTAATTAGTTTAACTAAACATCCTTTGAGTCTATTATTGTCTATATTCTCTTGTTCTGAATTAATGTTCTGTTTGAACGTCTTAACGAGAAAATATGGACCCATCTCATTATTATGAAACTATTTTAAGGCATAATAAGACATCCCTCATTATTATGAACACAATTTTAAAGAACATTTTAAAAACTCATTATGAAGATCTGTCATAAAATTCTTCAGATGTAATTGCAATAGAATACTAATATATTTGTAACACTTTACAATGTAGCCTTTGTTAAGATTAGACAAGCATTAGATGTACTTCTGCATTTGTTCATATTTGTTATTTTCAGTATTTACCTAATATTTTTTTAAAACATCGAACATGCACCATGAACTAACATGAACAACTGTATTTGTCACTAACTAACAATAAACAAGATTAATAAGCACTGAAAACTGTATTGCTCATGGTTGGTTTCATGTTAATGCAGGGGTTCCCAAATTTCAGATCCGACAGGTATAATCTCTCAAAATCCACCGATACAGGGAAAACACACACACACACATTTGTTTTTTATTAGTAAGAATGCCTCCATTGTCAAAGCAAGAACTATATGAACATAGAACTATTAGAATTAGAATTTTAAAGTTTTGCTTAATTAATATTAATATAAGAGAGTTGGACTTGTGACCAGAAGGTTGCCGGTTCGATCCTCAGGGCTGGTGGGTAACGACTGAGGTGCCCTTGAGCAAGGCACCTTATCCCTATTTGCTGCAGTGATAGCTTCCGGGTGTACGTGTGTTCATGACTTGCTGTGCGTGTGTTCACTACTCTCTGGATGGGTTAAATGCAGAGGTCACATTTCGGGTATGGGTCACCATATCTGACTAATAGGTCACTTTCACTTAACTTTTCTCACAGGGTGGTTCCCAGCAGGACGCATTAATGACCTTAAAATGCTAATGACCTTTCAGTCTTCACTTTCTCTCCACCTGTAAAGTGATCTCCCAAAAGCGACTTTCAGTTTTGGCTGACTCTCAGTGCTCTCCGTATCAATCTCTTAGATTTTTTTCACATTATAAATCTCCTTTGCTTGATTTATGAATATTGATTAGACCAGTGGTTCTCAAACTTTTTCGTTGTAAGGCCCCCTTTGTGTAGAGTGCATCGCTTTGCGGCACCCCAAATAAAGACTTATAATCTTAAATTTAACATTTTTATTTAAACAAAAACATATTCGGTTATACAATGCTGAAGCATCAATTCTTTTGTCTGGTGGTCTTATATTGAGGTCCACGTTTGATTGCATAAAATATATGATCAATTTCTATATTTCATAAAATGCCACAAAATCTTTGGTCCCCTGGATCCATCTCGGGGTCTCCCCAGAGGCCACGGCCCCCAGTTTGAGAACTACTGGATTAGACCATGACACCCAGTAGTCCTTGCTGGTAAACAAAAGCTAGACATAAAACAGTTTACTATTTGCATGTTCGATTAGCAGTTTGTTTAGTTGGCTTGGCTTCTGCTTGGTCTTGAAGTTGTTTTGTGTGGCTGGATACAATTTTTCACTAGCTTAAACTCTTGACTGCCAGTCTCGAAAACCCATGTGACAAATGACAACATTGACAAAAATACATAAACAACTAGAATTTTACAATGGCCCTTTTCAAGCTGAAATCAACGAAGTGTTTAGTTTTCAGTACAACTGATGGAACAGTGGGCACTAATTTGACAACACAAAGTGGACATATATGCAAATGGGAAGCAATGCGGCAACTACAAATAAGAGTGAAGACAGTTGCACCAATCTGAGATACAGTAGGCAAACTGTGAGCAATGTTCTGTGGGGTTGATGCATTGATGTAATAAAAATCTGATGCATGAAGGAGAGTGACAGAAACTGAGCGAGTTTGATTTATGCATTAATAACCATGTTATTTGAGATTTAGTGTATTATGCACTGTTTTATATGCAAATGCTTTTCTCTGCAGTGTGATTATTTTATCAGAAAGATAATAGATTACTTTTCAAAATAGAATGACATTTTCTGTTTATCATATCTATTTTTTATTTCCTTTCTGATCAAACTTTTAAAAGCTACAGTAAGCTACTGTTCAGCAAGGAACCAACATCTGGCAGCAGTAACACATGCAAATGGCCAATAGCCCATGCACCTTCAGTAATAAATCACTATCAGTGGACTTACTGAAGTTGCTCAGGAAGATCTCAATGGAGATGACAGCTGATCTGACCACAGAATGCTCAGATTCTATAATCAGACCTCAAAATGGCAGTCAAATGTTATTCTCCTCACAGAGGTATTTCTTTTCGCAGTCCAGCTTTTGGTCATTTATACACTCACAAATCTTTTTGATCTAGATCACTCTTATGATTCTTATGATCTATTCTTTCTGTCATTACAGATGTTGACATCACTATACATCTGGATATACTAAGGAGAATGAGAAAGTTCAAAGGATTTAGTCACTCTGCTAGAAAATCCTGCTAAATCTTGTTTCAGAAACATCTTTTTTTTTTATTTTTTCTAGATCCAGCAACAAACCAGCTACCAGCTTAAATTAGTAAAACAGGTTTTTGTAATGTGGTTAGTCACCCAGCTGATGACCAGCAAACCAGCCAATAATCAGCTTTCGTGTTCCAAAACATTATGTTTAGCCCAAGACAATGTTGCAATAGCAGCAAGTTAAACATTTTCCAATTCATTTTGTATAATTTCAAGTGATTGCAGGTGTTTTCCAAGTAGTATGCTTTTCCAAAACACATAAAAGTTAGGGTAGCAAGCTTTGAAATCATGAAAGGGGAAAAGATCACACCCTGCTTTCAGAGCTTTTGTCCATAGCCACGTCTACTTACAGTACGTCTCATTTACTTGTGAGACTACATTATAGTACAAAGCACATAACATTATAATAATAATGAAGCTAAACAACTTATTTAAAGTAATTGTTAGAACTTTTAGAGTGCAAAGAGTTATAAACATGCATATGTTGACAGCCAGGTAGGACATCCTATCATTGAATTTGCACCAACTGCAATGCATGGTTTAAGATTTTATGGTCCTAAAACGTCCAGTAAATATATATTAAAGGGATAATTTACCCCAAAAAAATTAATTCAATTACTTGTTCTGCTGAACAGAAAGGAAAATATTTTGAAGAATGTTAGCAATTTTCAGTTGTGGGACATCATTGATTACCATAGTAGGAAATATTAAGACTGTAGTCAAGAACTGTTTGCTTTCTTACGCTTTCCTCTAATTTTGTGTTCAACAGACAAATTCTACTGCTATGGTAGTGAATGATGTCCCAGGACTGAAAATTGCTAACATTCTTCCTAATATCTTTCTTTGTGTTCAACAGAACAAAGAAATTTATACAGGTTTGGAACAATTTGAGGGTGAGTAAATGGTTGGTTATTGGTTAAATTATTGATTGGGGGTGTAAGGAGATTTTCCCCCGTCTAAAAATCTTTGGGTAAAACATTATTAAAATGTTTGTGTGCATTATGTATCAGTGTTTAACTTCATTTAATTTGTTTTATAAGACAGAATGGGCCTTTATTTTGTATTTACTGGGGACTTTCCAGTGAGAGAACAGAAATAACCATGTGTCTAATTTGAACTCTGACTGTGAGAGACAGAACTAAAGAGGCTATCTTTAAAACATGCCCATTTCAAACACCTGGAACTTCTTCTGAACTACTGTATATGAGAAGCAGAGAAAACGCCTAAAACACTTGGTATGAATTAAAAAACCATTCCCCCTTTTCAGCCGAAGACAATGACATACTGAATGAGCCTGAACCCCCAACCCCCCCCAAAAGTGGGTTTAACCAAAATAAAAATGATGATACTGTTCACACTACAGTCCTCTAGACTGTTATCTAGAAATCTTGTAAATTATGTCTAGGCTATTAAAAACATCTTCGTGGTTCAAAGGTTTGTGCGTACGCGTTTGTAATGCAAAAGAATCATGCACCAGATGATTACAAGATTTATACATCTTTTATTTCAATAGCATATTGTCAAAAATACATCAAAATGCTGATCATACACACTGATGAGTATATAAATATGATTTTATTTACAAATCATGTACAAATGCAGCTAACATTGTTGCTGAAATGCACAACTTATTAAAAAACAACAAGCGTAGCATACAGCATTACATCAATTTACAACAGCTAAGTCTAATCTTGATTTGGACCTGTTTCTCTCCACTTTATATTGTTTGGGTTTTCGATATTCGACTTCCTTTCGCCACAGTCATAGCTTAAATGTGTATGAAACCATGACCTTTAGTCAAAGCATGCTGGAGTCTTGCTGGCTGATGGAGGAAAACCACAGATAAGTGGAGAGAGGGTTTCGAGTCCTTCTGTGGCTCCTTGTGGCTTTGGAACAGGAAGAGACCTTTTCCACCGATTTTACTGACACATACCTCTAGCTATACGGTTACAACAAAGCTAACTCACTTACAAATCAAATCAGTACAAGTGCTTTCTCAATACATCTGGTCATACAAATATACAAAAGGCATAAACATTCCGGCTTATAAAGGAGCACAAACTGTGTGTATATAAAGTTATGTTCCACTATTTTACAAAACATCTAATTCTTCATTGCTCTAAAGAGCAAGACATTCTGAGTTTATTCCGTCCGTGACTGTTTCCAGTTTGTCTCTTTTTATTAAGGGTTGGTGTTAGTCAACACCATTGTGGAATTTTCATAATGGGCCCTGGCTCTCCACAGCAGAGTATTCTGTCTCAGACACATGGGAAGCATCGATAAGCCTTGCAAGTCCAGTTTTGGTTGAATACTTGAATATGAAGGCTTTCATGAGGTCATAGCGGTAATTCTTGTTGATGAAGTTGTAGATGATGGGGTTAACACAGCAGTGAATAAGGGAGAACCATTGGGTGAGATGCAGCGCAGCATAGAGGACATTCTCCAGTGTGCAGTTGAACGGCAGAATGTTGAGCAAGGCTAAAGTATCAAGAAGCAGGGCTCCGTGGTAAGGCAGCCAACACACTATGAACACCACAATGTAGGTGAAGATGAGGCGTCGGCTGATTCGCCGTTCCTGGTCAGCAGCTGGTTGAATGGTACCGGCCAGAAGGACATAGAAGACGGCGATGACGGGGAAGGGGATGGCAAAGCCTAACATAAAAAAGCTCATCTGGATGCCCACCATCCACTCCTTCATACTGTCCATGGGGTACACTGGCTTACATATAGTGCTGTCTGAATGGCTGGACTTCACCGCCTGAAGAAAGTAGGTTTCAGGCAGGGCAGCGATCAGGGCCAGCAGCCAAACGCCAACACAGATCAGATGTCTGGTTCTTCTTTTCTTCTGGCTGGGGCCGTCTCCAAAAAGTGTCACAGACAGGTAGCGATCCACACTCATGCAGGTGAGGAAGAAGATACTGCTGAAGAGGTTGACGCTGAAGATCAGGTGTGTGATTTTGCACATGGCATCTCCAAAGGGCCAATGGCCGAGCTGAAGCAGAGAACTGATGGAGACCGGAAGAGTGGCAACCACGCAGAGGTCAGCGATGGCCAGGTTGAGGATATACAAGTGAGTCTCATAACGGTTCCTCTCAGCTCGCACATTCACCCACACCACCAGAGCATTGGCAGCCAGGCCGATGATGAAGAGGAAGATGTAGAGAATCGAAAGGGCATAGAGCAAGGCTTTCTGGCTGAAGACGCTGTGACACACCTCCCCAACAATGTGGGACACATTATCATCCAGAGTTGAGAAGTTCAGATCACCCAGGACATCCAAAATGTCATTGAAGTCATTCATGTTCACACTCATCTTGGACTGGTGTTCCTATTGGGACACAAGCGTGGTATCCTGAAACGAAAAGACATTCGCTGTTATTACACATCGGCAAGAAAAACACGCAAGGAGACCAATTAAATGCAGAGGGACAGAAATATGCATAACAAAGAAAGTTTATTTATAAAACACACAAAATCTGAAACATCTCAAAAACAACATAGTCCCGTGTCAGAGGGCAGGACCTTCTGTCGTTTAAGGGGATTTTTTTCCTGAAGAGCAAACTTCATAGAGTTATTTCCCAGGGTTACTGTGTAGCTTTATGAGGAACACATTCATATTAACACTTGCAAAAGATGAGAATTATTGACACCTAAATAAAAAATAATTTTCACTGTATAATCAGTTTTAGGGTCAGAATTACAATTAGGATCAAAGTTAGGCGCCCTCTTGCTTTAGTACGCCTCCTCGTGAATTATCAGACAACAGATTGCATAAAGGAAAAAGTAATAGTGCTTCAACGCCCTGCGGCTGTGATAAACCATTGTTGAACATAAGGACTAAATGCCCAACAGCAAAACTGAGATGGTTGAGCAAAACATTGTTGGTGGACCTCTGTGACCCAGTAAAAAGCTAACACGCATCCATGACAAATGGGGGGCAGTTTCGCTATACAAAAACTTCAACCCAACCAACAGGCCACGTGAGGGAGTACAAAGATAAAGAGCAGAATGCACTGCTACTAGAGAAATCATAGAGACTGATGCTGGTTTCAAGTGAGTCAGGTCATAGACAGAGAGAAGGGCAGACGGCTGCTGCTCCCTCTTTGACAGAGGGGTGAAAGATTCTTTTCTCAATATGATATGCTCAGCTTGAGATCTGGATACTGGGCTTTGAACTGCCAGAGGTTGAAGAAAACAGAGAACAGCCACGTTGGTGCAGTGTTGAAGTTTTTCTCAAAAACAGATGCACACACGTTTCTAATCACAAATTTTCGATCTTCAACCCCGAAGGTAGTGTGTGTGATATCTCAGGAAGCGTCAATAAAAACGCTGGCTAGTATTCTTGTAACTAAAACTTGTGCAGTGAAGCAGAAATGATAAACACAGCGAAACTGTTTTCAAGTAAACATGAGGGATATTAAACAAGATATCAGTTTACAAATAGCCTGGCATGAAGTGAAAAAGATACTTCAACCCCGTAGTGTGTTTTGCTAAAGAACCATCAAGCGATTGTGAATTTGCTTATTTTCAATCCAAATCAACCAGCTGTTTTGACCTTGGAACACTGTTAGCGCCTAAGCTTAATATCATTAAAGGGAATATGAGACGATGCACAGCTGCGCTAATGCATCCTGTGATCCCTGGTTTCTGCAAGACGAAGCTTGCTGTGTCTTCTCCAAAACAAAAACAGAGCTGGACAAATTTTACAGCTTTCCACTCTGGCATCCATTTCATATAAAAGAGTTACCAGGTGCATTGAAAGAAATCAGGTGCAATAAAATGTGACAGTCCATTAGAGACGGCCCCAAGTGCCACCGTCATGTCCCCCGCCTTGTTGTAAAACTCTTGCGTTTACACTGCTTAAACACAGCATCTCCCTCACCTGATCTCACGGCCCTAGGCAGCAAGCACACTTGCCCGCACAAAGTGTTTGCTGTGTGGACACAGCGACTCTCCACGCTGTCCCCTTCTCGCACCCTCCTGACCCCACTCTCTCTGTTTCTCTCACTTTAAGTCCCCTGAAACTCAGCATTGTTTCACTCCAAAATTGTTTAGAAAGCATGAAGGAAAGGAATTATCAGTCATGTTTAAAGCATGAAATCTTCTCTGAAAATCACTGAAAGTAATCTAATGGGTTGAAATTAGATTACAATATTTAAAATTTGGATCAATTAATCCTACAGAGCATTATCAACATAATGTATGAACCGAAGAGGCAAAACTGTACAGTTTATAAGTGATCCAGGTGACTGCATGTGGAGCGTTTTAATTAAAAAGGTGAACAATGGTCAATGAAACTGCTCTACAGAACAAATTATTTTACTATTTTCCTAAATAGGCCTACTATAAGTGCACTACTACATATAAAGTATCAAAAATTAATCTACCTAATCCTGCACATTTAAAGTAGCCTACAAGAGTGCATATCTCTGCATATTTACCAATGAAGTGCATTCATTTGGAATTACATCAAGTGTAATCGGGGGTTGGTATTAAAGGGCTAAATCCGCGGGATGGGACGCTAGTAATCCACACCACCAACTGAGAGTGCCTGGGTTTTAAAAGAATGCTTTCAAGTACCTTAACTTCCAACTTTTACTAATAAGAGCAAGTTACGAGGGCTTTATGGTGAAATTCCAGTGTCACATCTTTTCCAAACTTAAAGGCTATTCAAATAAGTTTTGAAAGTTGAAGCTTTAACGGAGCCGATCCGATGCGCGCTTGAAAAGGCTGCATTTAAAATAATAATAAAAACACGATCGCTCACAAAAAAAGACGGAAAAAGAAACTCACACTCTTTTCTGCGCCTTGATTATGAAATGTATTCGTTTGTAATAGGATTCCGAAGCCTGAAGAGAATGTCACAGATCCGAATGTATCCGCACAGATAGTGTAGCTCTCCCTCAGAGGATGGCGTGATTGTCCCTCTGCACTCCGGCTGCACTTGCTGATATATTGCTGCGAGTTACGCCTCCCGAGGCCGATCGGAAAAGTGAATCACTCAAGTTTCTGTCCAGCAACAATGTGAATGGCGGACGTGCGACACATCGGATTTCCACCCCCCTTTTAAATAGCCGTATAAACAAAAACGACGATTCAAAACTCAGAATAAGCTTTTGTGTTTTTGTTTTCGCACGAGAGTTGTTTAGAGGAATCAAAGGTGCACACACATGCGAAACTTTCATTGAGCACTTGTCTTTATACAGTTTGACAGTATGAATTTCTTGTAATGTACAATACTCATGATACTGGGCTATAGTCTGTTACAGTTTACGTTTTCTTTAATGCCTCGGATAAAACTGGATTTATTTAACATTATTGAATACACAACATTAATTTGCTTGCTTATAATAAGCATTTTTGCTTTATAATATTATTAATGAGCATTTCAAATATTTAGACATGCCTTTTTTATTAAAAAAAAACTAGCCTACTGCTCTGACAACCTTTAAACTATGACACAATAAATATAATAATAACAATATAGTTAAAAAGTATTAAATTATGACTGCAGTCAGTATAATAGGTAGGATTTAAAAGATGTTTGTAAAATGTTCAAATATTAATAGAATATTCACAGAAAATGCTGCAAGTGGAAGCAGGTGAAGTTTGTTTTGTTATTTTTCCTGTCTCGAGACAGTTTAATTCTCTTTGCATCCTCTTGGCAATGCCTCAAAGACTAAGTTTTAATTTAGCCATAAGGACGTTCAGCTGTTTGAGTCTTCAGCTAGCCCTATGTTCTGACTAAACACAGTGCCAGTGCTTGTGTGGCAAGCTTAAAAATGTGGAAACTGAAACAATTTAAAGGGAACCTCGATTTGTTTGGAACTATTCATTTTTTTTCATTGTAGAGGCAACTGTATAAAGGAAAGCAAGGAAAGCGTCATTGGACTTCCTTTATAGCATGAGAAAATTGATGGAACAGAGATAAGATGAATGCAACTGAATGTAACCAAAACATTCAGGTGGGAAAATACTGAATCTTTGCCAGCATTATTTTTTGATTGGGTGAATAACAGATTTGTGTACTTAGTGCACGTAAACACATGAAACACCTGCTGGAACAATACACTTAATTTTTTGAGCCAGTCAACACACGGAAACAGGAAATACACATTAAATGTACATACACATGCTAGGACTTTCCATAACAATTCTCACCTTGAGTCTGACCATACAGGATGGAAATTCTTTTTGTGAGAATGCATAGAAATCCAGAAGCTCAAACATTTGGTTTTAGTTAGTGGTTTAGTCAAACCAAGACATGTTCCAAATTAAAGATTGTTAAAATAGACTTTCCATCTTATTACGTTTCCACTAAAGTCTGTTCTTTGTGCCTGACTATATAGCTGGGAGGAAAGGATAGGTTTTCATGAAAAAAAACTGTATTTTTGGATTGAAATGCGTTGATGGTTTAACACAGCCTGTTTATAAAACAAAACATCACTAATTTCTGACAACCTCATTGATGACAGTTTTATTCCATAGGTCATAACATATTAAGCCCGTTGTATCACAGATAGATCATCTGTCTCACATATTAGGGAGAGACAGATCATATAGCACTCTTATAAAAAGCTATTGTCCACGGTAGGACCACCAGGAAGGTAGACGACAAGGACTAATGATGCATCCATTGATAAATACATTTCACAGCGGACTTCAACAGTCTGCGCCTAAATACCTTCCTGCCCACATGCTCCTTTTGACTATTGAATTCAAACCGTGTGTCGCAGATTGCAGATACAAGCGTTGGAGTATAAGTCACTTCTAAAGTTAGAACAATCATTTCTTAACATGCTGCGTCAGAATTCTATTCATACATTGAATGAGCTGAGCTACGCAAGCGCGGCGTCGCGTTGCGTTGCGTTGTGTTGCACAGCGGGATGGCAAACAAGAGCTTGTTAGTAACAGAGGCTTGACATGTCGGATAAGATAAGAAAACGATAAAAATGACTAGTTAGAACTACTGAGAATTGCGTTAGGCGTTGTAGTTGATAGAGTATTGTATTCCGTTTTTAAGACGTTTCTGTCTCCGCAGCGCGCTTATGAGATGAGTTTTATTTAGCAGCTCAGTGAAGAGGCTTTGATCTCGTTGCCATGGCAGCTGTCATAGGCGCAGCTAAAACCGCGGGTGGCTGCAGCCTGTCCAGCGCGACACTTTAGTTCAACTAATTAGAAATTCTTAGCTGATAAAAATAAACTTTAAAAGTCTTACTGCTCGAATGCTGAGGTGATTTGATTTAGGCTGCTCAACACTGAAGCCTCGAATGCTGCGGATGGTGATTTGTTATGGAGGAATTTGTTAGTGTTTTTCCTGATATTCAATCGCAATAGCATACCTTCTAAACTGTAGCCTACATGAACCTATAGCTGTTTTGGAATCACTCCAAGAATGTCGCAAAGGTGAGTAATATCTGCCATTTTACCTTGTGCGCTTTATTGCAAAAGGGGAATGTAGGTGTGATGCCAAAAAACGTTCTAGTGTTTATATTTAAGAAAACCAGTGTAGTGCCTGGGTAAAAGTGTGGAATTTTGTAAGTGAACACAGTAACCACCTGTTTAATTAGAATGATTTAATAACAGAAATATTTTTTTGCATGAGGAAAAAGCAAAACAAGAAATGTGCCGAAGTTCGAAAACAAACGCCTGAGAGAAAGTTCACATTGTATTGCAGTTCCTATGACAACATACAGCCCATTCACTGTTTTTGTCCTCAGATGGGACCCATTCGAATTAACTTTGGTGTGGGTGGACGGGAGTTATTTGTAGTTAACCTACACCTTTTCATAGTGATGCACACATTAAAAGTATTTTGATAAATATTTTATAGATTACGTCAGCAGAGAATTGTTCCTTGCTGTTCATTTGGAAAAAAATACTACTTCTTTCTTCGTTGTCTGGTATATTTAAGATCCTATCCTATATCTTTCAGTGCTACTTCTCTGTTTTTTGTAAATGTTCTTCAACAATCAACAATCACCATTCTAACCTCCACCCACAGCTCCTCCCCAGAACCCCCACCCCTCCACTAACCGTGCCTTCCCCTCCTTTGATTTTGCCATCCCTACAATTTGAGTAGCTCTTGGCAGTGCTAATGCCCAGAGGGGAACAATACTGTATGGCCCTATCAGAATAAGAAAAGAAGGTGGTTTCACCCTCGCCATGAACTCTTTCAACAATCACAAAAGGAGCACCCACACACAAGCGAGTCAAAGAGGTCAGAGGACATCTATGGAATTCATGTGTATTCATCTTTAGAAAATGAAGAGTGAAAAAATAATCTTTGTCAGGGGATTTCTTTCATTATGGGGCTTGATAAGATGACTTTCGGTGAATTTGTTGCTTATGCTGTGGTTTTGCAATAGGTTCACAGCAGTGCTCATATTGACCTGAGGGTCTTGAAATTAATGGATGGGAAAACATTCCCAGAGGGCAGGTGCTCTCAACAGGTGTAATTAGGTCTGTTAACAAGTACTACTGCAGACTTGTCTTGTTAGGTCATGAAAAACTTACATTTCAAATATTTGATGTATTGATATAAAGAAGCAATTCCTTTAAGGTTTTTAGGAAATGTGGAGAAAACGCAATATTTTATTCACATTCTTAAGATAACAGAAGATTAAATAAATAACTGTCAATCACAATCTGATATTTACAAGTGAAATGAAAACAATGGAAATAGAATAGAATTATCTAAAATGCATTCCGTGTCCTTTCCTCCAGTTCGTATGGCCGAATGTGGGCTGCTGCTCAGGGCGCCCTGGAAAACCTTTTGGAGGATGAATATCCCACGATGCAACTCCGTCCTCAAAAGGATCGTCTGCAGGTCTTTCAGACGCTGGCCACTTTCTACCTGCGCTACCTGAAGATATTCCGTTCTCTGGAGGAGGTTTATGATCAGATCTTTCACCCGCAGAAGAGATGTGTGGTGCATCACGTTCTTGAGGGGGTGATGGGGAGACTTGTAGAGCTGAAAAATGAGATGGTGGAGCTGGAGTACTCAGAGTTTCACTACTTTGATGACATTTTGCAGGACTTCAAGATGACGCCTGTGAGTGACATAATAACACTTAATAGAATACATAAGCACAGAATGCTGGAGTTGTTTTTGGTCTCTTCTGGTTGTAGACCCAGAAAGTGTGCCTTGAGGGAACATGAGAGATTTGGCCTTGTGTGAGATTTAAGTGCTCAATGTCAAAGAGGATTTTTGGGAAACTAAGTCTCTTGTTTTTCTCTGAATTTAGTGAAAGCTAATTGGGGTCACTAGTGCACCGGTAATACTCTCTGGCCACTTGCACGTGTGGCCTGAGGGGTATAATGGCTGAAAAGAGTTTATATCTTATTTTAGGAGGATCTTGAGGTGCCTATTCCACATTATTTTGTGAGGGAGAGAATGCGGGCACTCAAGGAGAGAGAAAAGATGCTGGCTCATATTTTGACGTCTGGAGGGCATCAGGAACATAAAACAGTAAGCACTATGGAGCACTATGTCAAACCCATCAAGCAAATATAAAAAAAAGGGTGTACAGTACTTCAGAATCCTCAAAAATGACTTTCAATATATTTAACACAATCACAGCTAATGCATGTAAAATAATATCTTGTTGTGTGGCAAACACAGTGAACGTCTGTATTTGGTTTGGCAGGTGACAGTTCAGTCCATGTCTATGGAGCGAGCCGTGTGGTTGCTGCAGGTCAGCGAGCGAGCTCGGCAGGGAAGACTGAGAGCTCATTTCATGAAGAAGATTCATGAGGAAGAGCAAAGAAGACAAAATGGGGAAAGTTCTATTATGCCGGACCCTGACCTGGCAGCCACATGCATTCAGAAGGTATCAGGCAACACCGGATTTTCAACAGAAAGTTTGTCCCCAGGTTTTCATAAAACTACACATTGAAGGTATACTTCAGAGTATTTAGTTGGAATGTGAGACATTAAAATTTATTTTGTTATAGTTTCAGCAAGGCTATAGATAAATCATAACATTATCGTCATAAACATCATTGGGTAGCATGCATATCAGGGGCGTGTCCAGGATTTTATACATGGGGTGGCAAAGGGGGACAAGAGCACAATGAGGGGTGGCAATACCTACACGTATCAATCTTAATTTTCACAGTTGTATTGTAAGGATTAGGAATATTATAGATTCCTAATTATTGATCCCTATTTTAGTCTGGTTCAGGTCTTTTTTTTAACAGCAAAAAGAGGAAAATCTTTAGCCTACATTAAAAATGCAGAGGGTGATTACCATGATGACTTTTTTCTTTGAACAATAGTTAAGGAATAAATAGTGTTCACATAAATTGTTTAAGGAAAAGGGGAATTCTCCCCTTAGAGGACTTTTACAGTACATGTTGTTTCAAAGCAGTTTTACAAAGGTCACAAAATAGTGCCTTAAAATCTCTCATAATCATATGTGAATTATACATAATTCTTCTTTCATGTCTGTTTCCCAGCACAATTTAATCCAAACTTGTGCTTGTATTGTTGTTTCTGAAAGACAACTGCAGACACTTGAAGTTCATTGCTGATCATAGAACAGTTTTGAAAAGTGAATGTGATCTGAAATCCTTCCAGGCTACATCATATTTATAAAAACAGACACATGTATAAAGAATATGTATGAATATGTACACAAAGGTGCAGTTGAGTAAATAGCTGTTATCTATCGAGATCAGATTGACAGATGTAGTCCTCACCTTCTAGCATGCAACGACTCTTGTCCAGCTGCGCACATTTTATTTATATCAACCGCATGTGATAGTTTTTTCTTGGACAGCTAGTAGGCTACAGACACTTTGTGGCATCATTTGCGTGTCGAATTAGCGGCTAACACACTTTAACGCTACACAACACTAGAACTTTATAGGCTATATGCGATAATGCGCTTTCATACTGAACTCGCCGAGGTAGAGAGAGAGAAAGAGATCGCATTTAGAACTGTCTTTCACTCTATGATAGATAAGATTTGCAGTTAATCCGAGGGTCACACAACACAAGCATCTGAACAGTGCCAACTGCCCCATTATATAAATTTAAGTTGATGCTGCAATACCAGGGCATCATACACAAGGCCCAGTCTGACAACTGCGGCCCAGCCTGTGCCTGAACTCAAACGATGAGGTAAGGCCATCTCTTATCACAGTCATCTGTTGTCACATTTGACGTGAAGTCTTCTCTCAAAGGACTATAAATGTCATGCGATCCCACCCAGGCATAAAAGATATATGTCAGACTCTGCTGTGAGGATAATGTAGGCCATTTGGCAAGAGGAAGGATATTAGCATTGTAGTGCTAAGAGATTGCGAAAAGAAGGAATTCCTGGATTTTAGCTCTTCTTTTTCAATACCATTCTAATCGTGAAATCTGAGCTCGTGTATCCTGACATCTTTTTTAGTAAGTGTTCGCTATGGTTGGTAAACCCAGAGATTGATGTAGCCTGAAAGAGATAGTAGATATGATTTGGAGATCTAAAGTTTTTTTATAATGCAGGTGTGAAGCAGACATTGCTGAGTGAAACGGTACTACATATTAAGTACTTGTACATACGTGAACCTCAACATTGTAGCAAATCAGTAATTCATTTTCTACTGTGTTGGATTGCCGCGTGCGATTACAGGGGGTGTCAGATTTTAGGCTCCTACACTGCAGGGTTGGTTCAGAAAGTCTAATCCTCTAGCTGTAGCTTTTAGTAAAGTAGATTTCTGAAACCTTGGAGACGTAATCCTCTCTATTCAGACAGAGGTTCTTGTTTCAGTTTAGTAAGAAGAAAATCTAATTCTAAAGAAATCTAAAGAACTAATTGAAAGTTCTTGTCTGCATTCTTTGTATATGGACTGTGAGCTGAGCCTTGAGATTGATTTGGCATAATGAACCACCTCACATTCCTCACTGACTTACTGAAAATTTCAATTTATCAGATTTAAATTTAGGATATAAGACTATTGTGAATTTACCTAATGGCTAATTCACACAGATTCAAAAACCAAAGTTTGTCAGACCAGTGTGAATTAGCCTTAAAAGTCTACTGTGACTATAGAATAGTGTTCACCAGATAACACAGAACAGATGAATGTTCTTGATGTCAGAGTGATAATATCGTTTCTGGAATGTGTCCTCAGCCTTTGTTGTTGGTTTCCCCTGCAATGATGATGATGTTTTTCCTCCAACCTGTAGGTGTGGCGAGGGTATCGAGACAGGAAGAAAGTCAACAAGGAACGTCTTGAGGAGATGATATTTCTAGGAATGGTAAACACTAAGATTCTTTGCCAGTGTACTGTTTATGAAAAACAAGTCCTTTCACGAAATGTTCAATTCTAATCATTTCAAATCGTGCTTTTTACATTTTCTAGTACACATGGTTAATTTTTTCTATTATTCTGACGCAAAAAACAACACTGAATTTGTTTGTTCTTGGTGCCCTGTTTGCAGATACCAGCCCAGCAAATGACACCTAGCCCTGCCCATTTGCGTGCCCAGCAGGTGAAAGACAATAGGCACAGGGTGCAAGAGGAACATGAGATTGAGTACCAGAAAGCCCTGGTTAACATTAAAGAGTCTGTGCAGACTGTGGATGGACCAAATATGAAGGAAACCCTGCAAGAACAAATTCGCCAGTGGTTTATTGAGTGTCGGTAAGATTCACAGCAAAAAAACACAAAGCCACAGATACATAAAGAAGGAGTTTAAACTAAACCAAAAAGTTCCATCTAAAGACATCCATTAGATCAATAATAAAAAAATTAAGCAGTAGGTCACTATGTCAGAATCATTGGAATGAATCATTTTAACATAAGTTGCTACCTCTCAGACTTTCCCTTCAGCCAACATCTCCTTCAACTAATCCGCTAATTTTGCTCCACATTCATAAAAGCTTTCACTCCATCCTCGTCCATTCAACCCATTATTTCACCCTAAATGTGAAGTGCATTCCACGCCTGTTTCGTCTCTTCCTTTTGTGCAGAGGTTGGAATGTAAGCAGTCAACGCGATGGTCACTTTTACCCAGGGCTGTTTATGCTATCCTAATGCTTGCGCTGTTAGTCTGTACGCAGCGTAGAGTGAGACTGGGCTGATTAGTGCATTCCAGGCTGATTTACGGCCCACCATCGCATGCTGCTGCCCATTAGCGTGGGGACAACAGTCATAAGTCATCTCAGTTGGACAACACAAGGTGGGGGGGCAAGTTCAGTAGCTTTGTCTCCGTTTAGCGGCCCCTCTCTCCGGCCCCTTCCAGTGACCTTGCTGGGCTCCCACTGGTTGGTCAAGGGATGTGTGCGATACCAGGTCAGGACCCATAAGGTGAAGTATGTTGGTGTGGTTTCCATGTGCTGATTAAGTGGAAGAGGTGAATGTGCGTCACTGAACAGCCAGACATGTGCATTGATGATTGAAGGAAGACAAGCAAACAGGAGACAGGCGCATTGTGGGCTTGTATTATTATTCAATTTTCCATTAAGCTTAAAACAACACACGCTTAAATCGGCACTTGAAATCGAGCTACGGTGAGTTTGCTTAGAGAGCTTAATCTCTCTATCCAAGAATACATGACATATTTGAGTAATCGAATATTTGCACATCTCACTTCTGTGTTTCGGGGCAGCCACATAACATGCACAGGCGCATCACATCAGTTATCGCAGCCTCTGTTAGTCCAGTTTCACAAGAACTGAATTAGCATGATCTCAGTCAGACTAAAGCTTTAAAGTTTACTTGACATAAAAAGTTTTACTTTTCAACTATTGCCTTTTGATGCACTCATAGAGGCGTGAAAGTGATTTATTGCCTATAATGTAGGTTTCCTGTTTCAGAAACCGAAAGGTTAGTATAATAAAATATTTTTAGATTCTAGATTTCTTCTAATCTAGTGCTCAGTTTAGTGAAATACAATCCATCTGTGTTACAGTAGTAGAGCTTCCAGTGTGGGCTACCGCATTGGAGGTGAGGTTCAGTTGTGCTACTGATTAAGTTAAGCTCAGACCGGACACTTTTACCATGTTATTTGAAACCTGTCCCAGGTCCCCTGAGAAGTCAGTGCTGGACCTGGCTAATGTAACCTCCCCATGTGTGAAGTTCATAGTTCAAATATGATTGATTCGTCTTTGTTCACACAGGCTGCTTTATTTATCTACAGTATATGTTCTCACAGACATGAAGTCTGTCTTACCTCATTTTAAAAAATCTGTGATGTAATTGTGTGTCTCGGAAAGCATTCTTATGATTGTATCTTTGTTTTTGGCAGGAAATTTTAAGAAATTCCAAACTAATTTGTAGGTGTCTCTCAGTCACAGGATGTGTCTTTTTTTTTGGTGTTTTTGCCTTTAATTGTACAGCTATTTGTTAGAGAGGACAGGAAGTGAAGTGGGAGAGAGAAGGGAGTGGATTCGGGAAAGGACCACGAGACAGGAATCGAACCCAGGTCGCACGATGCGCAACCGCGCCACATGTCAGAGCACTGCCCACTAGGCTATAGGCTCCGATACAGGACGTGTCTTTTATTCAGGTTTCTGTTTGTATTTCAGAGATGCTACAGGGAAGTTCCCTGACTTTCCAAGCGCTGAGGATGGAGGATCGGCGTCCATATTTGCTCAGAAGACACCAGAACAGGTTAATGCAGTGAAATCAAGATAATCCAAATGTTCATTATACCTATGACTCATTTTAGACTAAAGAGACTAATAAATACTAAAAATCACTATTTGCTGTTCCATAATAATACCTTTCACTTTTAAAATTAAAGTTGACACAAAAGGTTCTTCACTGCGATGCCATAGAAGAACCATTTTTGGCTCTCTAAAGAACCTTTCAGTCACCTTTATTTACTTTTTCAATAGTCTAAAGAACCATTTTCCACTACAAAGAACCTTCGGTGAAACAGAAATGGATTTGAATGATTCTATATTGAACCATTCAGCCAAAAATGGCATAGTTCTTCTATTACATCATGAAGAATCTTTATTTTGAAGTGTTTACCAGATGCAGACCAGCATTCTTTCTTTTATTGTTTGTTTGTAAATGTTTTGAAGGTGGCTGCTGAACTCGCTGCTAAAGAAGCAGAGAGGGAGAAGAAGAAAAAGTCTAAAGGAGAGAAGGACAAAAAAGGGAATGACCGCAAAGAGAAGAAGAAAGAGAAGAAAGGGAAGATGAAAGGAAAAAAGGGGAAAGGAGATGCAGAGGTGGGTCATATCTTGATAAAAAACAGTCACTTCTAGGTTGCACACAAGAAATCAATAAAGGCTTTTTAAGTATCTGTATCTGCAGAATTAAATCAGCTGACTCAGCACTTTAAGTGTCTGAGGTCTCGGGTGACCGCTGTGGTCATGCCCACACACAGTGAAGGACACTTTGGTTAAACTGCATGTAGAGAATTTAAACAGAGAGCTGGTATTTATGGCAAATTGGTTGGTTGTCCCTTTCGGTTTCTCTGTTGAGTGTTTTCATGTTTCTGTGACATTTTACATCCGAACTTAGGCGTGTCCGCACTATTAAGCATATTTGCATTACAGATAGATGAAAGCAGGTTTACAGGCGTTGTTCAGCGTGCCTATCACATCTGTGATGGGGAGTTCACCAATTCACACATTTCCCTGTTCCCAGCTTAGAAGAAATACATTCCTTGAAAATACTCAGTACGCTCATATTATCATGCATAAATAAACATTTAAAAGCATTTAAAAAGCTTAAATATCAATGGTAAATATCAACAGTTGATATTTACTGCTGCCAGGATTCAGTTCAGGGTTAAGATGAGAACCGTGAGGATGTCGTTTGTTAAACTCATCCAATGACACCGGAAATATCTGTGATTTCAGTAAGGCGTTTCTTAAATGTTCCACCAAGGTTTCACTCGATAACCTCTTGCCCTCCCTATTCAGAACTCTTCCTCTCATTACACACGGGGGCAGTTTCTATGTTCTCTGATATGACATCCAAATTCCCGCTCTTCCTATTTGGGTGTGTTGTCAACAAAGTAAATTCAGATATATTTGTTTTAAATTATGATGAAATCAGGAACAAGTAATGTATTAATGCAGAATCTGTCTTTCATGTTAAAGTGTTTTTAGTGCAGTTTTAAATTCTCTATGCTGACCTCTGAGCGTCATATACTGACCGGTGGTTACTGCGAGCCAGTCAAGCGGTCAAAATGCTGACTCACTCTGATTGGCTGCGTTCCGGAGGTTGAGAATGGAGCCTTTGTTCTGCTCCTTCTCCTTCATAAAACCACCTGTAGTCCTGATTGGAGAGCCGAGGCACTGATATGTGCTCACAATGAGGTTGAAGGACCGATCTGACCCTTTTCAAACGATCACATCCTGTCTGAAAGCTAAGCCTTTCAAAAGATTGTTAAGGAATTTTGTCAGGGCTCTTATGTTGGTCTAGTTCAGACCCAACTTAAATTTTCAAGTGCCACTCAAAGGAGGCAGTAACAAATGCATAGTCTGGCAAAAGCATAGTAAGATCTAAAAGAATGTGAATGTTTTGGAGAATAAGGATGTTTTCTAAATATTGTTTAGTAAAAATTTACATTGTTACATGATACCAAATTCAGGTACAGTGTAACAAAAAGTCGGTTTAAAAACTTTAGTTCAAAAGCTACCTTAAAATCTTAAATTAATTTAGATTAATATTTAAAAATGACTTAAAAATTATATTACTTATAAAACAAAATTGGTTAAATTATTATGATGAGTTAAGTAAGGGATAATGTACAGGCAACTGGACATGAATGTGAATTTGAAATATTTTAATAGCTCATTTTTACTGAATGCAGACCTTCCGCGAGGAAAAACTGTTTACATTCGGTTTTAAGGTAAGAAACGACGTTCAAATGTCACGAACATTCAATTTGCTTTAATCATTTGTAAATATAATGTCATATATGCATATTTATATTTAATTTGTCAAAAAAACCTGTCAAAATTATTTGTTGCGTCCGGGTTACCGTGTGTTATTAGTTTTGAGAGGTTGTTATCTGGGAATAACGAACCTGCAAATGTCGCGACTGGCCAATCAGAATCAAGCATTCCAACGAGCCGTGTAATAAAGTAATGGAAAAAACTTGTGTTAACATGACATTGAGTACATTGTTTTTCATAGTGTAGATTGAAATGGACATTATTTTGCTCTATAGGTTCTCTGATAAAATCTGCTGGATTCATTTAAAAGTTCTGTCTCATGCCTCATGAATAATCATAAATCATTGGTCCGTATTTTCCCCGGCACTTAAAGGCCTTTTATATTTTCAGATGGGTTTCTGTCTCTTTTGGGGGTCATTAGATGCTAATGGAGAAATGTGTTTTAAGGAAGACAGCTCATAAAGTATCCCATGTACTGTACATTCGGCCTATTTAAAAAATAGTCCGTTCCTATGCGCACTGTGTGTGCACCTGCCACGTGCAAGCCAAACATTTGCGTGAGTATGAGAGGAGGTTGATTTACTTTTAATGTGCGACCCCTGGTTGAGAGAAAGGAAAACAGGAGATATCATAAATCATGGTCGCAGCATCACGCTCTGCCCCCGCCGAGTATTCACATCATTAAAATGCCAGCGCTGACGGTGACCCCACACCAGAGCAGCTCGCCAGACCGCCGTCCTGGGAAGAGCTTTGATCTGCCCTCAGATAGAATCAGAGTCATGGCAGATTTATCCATAACGTGATTTAAATTGTTTCTGAATACTTTCCTTGTCCACCTTAATAAGTTCATAAATACAGTAAAGCATTGATGTTGTGCTGGATGGCTGATGGAGGATTCATTTTCATACAAACGGACTGTTTTTGCAGGAGGAGGAGCAGGGATGGAAGATGACTCCCAGTAACTTCCTTCCTACGGTAGTCGAGGGAACAAAGCTGTACAATGGTGAGTGGAAGATGTCAGCTAAATGGTGCAGTGCATGCCTGTCCTGAAAAATTAAAGATGAAGTGTGAAATTTTCGGCCAAATGTACTGTCAATGGGTTTGTCTGGAAAATTCCTTTGTCCTGAACAGGGAAACCAAAGGAGTTCGGTTGCTGGCTGCAGTATAGTTTATAAACACCGCCCTCTCCATGTAAACAACTGGGACTATGCCAAACTAAAAAATCCAATTACGCTTCAAATACATTTTTTCCTAAGATGAATTCTGTCAATTTAGATCTTATCATTCTGATGTATGTTCAAGTGTTCGTTTTTCGAATAAGTTTGGTTTTAGTTACTTATAGGGTTTTAGTTACTTATAGAATGTTATAAAAAGGGGGCTGACAACATGAAATGTTTGTTTGTGACTGAGTCACCGGGGAATATAGGCAGGACCTTGATACCTCAACTCCACCCTGCGATCACCACTGTACAGACTCTGGTTCCGAATTACATCATTGGCATGATATGTCAGCGGCCATATCTGGGATATTTTGGCTTCATTTTTTACAGAGGAATTAAATATAGGACGTGTTGTACATCTTTTTTACAGTCTGTGGGTGAGACACAACAACAACATTGTCTCAGCATGAGTTTAGAGATCAACCTGTTTGATCGACCAGCGGGGAAATGTTTAAAACTTCTCAGATGCTTTTATTCAAACCGACTTATAGTTCATTCAAGGTACTGTACATTTTGTCAGTATTTGTGTTTCCTTGCGCTGCTAAGGCAATCCTCTACCAGCTACAGAAACACTTGGAAACAGGGTTATTTTTGCGATTTTTATGTGGAGCTGAAGTAACACCTTATGGCATTTTTCCCCATCAAATGAGTCATTGTCAGTATCTCAATACCATGTCAACAATGTTTGTGTAAGGTCAGTGAATGACATTTCATCACAGTTGTGACGTGATGTGTCTGGTATACATCTACAGAACCAGTAATGATAGGGCCATGTCAGTTCACTTAAAGAGTACACCTTTATCCTTCTCTCTCTAACTGTCTGTCTGTCCGTCTTCTATGACTACAGAGAAGTTTTCCTCCCCTCTCATTAAAACTCTTCTGACGCCACATTGCAGTCGAGCTCCTCCACGTTCTATAATCAACAGCAGTTGTCTGTAAACTCCCTAGCTGCCATGGTTTAATGGCAAGCACCATTTTTACAGCCTTTTAATCTAACAACATTTGTTTGTGAGGTGACGGATGCTCTCCCAAACCTAAAAATCTTAATATGTCACATCAAAATGTTCTCACCAAGCATATTGGTGTAGATAGTTTGGTATAATGCATGTAAAATATATATGGCTCTCTCAGCTAAGGCTGAAAAAGAGATGTTGTTTCAACCTCCCCTTTTATACGAATGGCTTTAACACATCCTATGAACTCTCTATTGGGTCTTATTTTACAATATAGGAGGAGCGTGTGCCTTTGTTTTTAGGAGCACTAACTCAACCTCAACATTGCAGGCAGAACAGCAAATCAATCAGTTCACCCCTGAAACGTCTTGACAAGACAAGCATGTTAATGACTGACACACTACTTCCTGTTTGCATAAGGTTTAAGGTCTCTTAACAGGAAGTGAAAAGACTGGACTGCACTTTTGTGTTTCACTGATCCATGAAGAAAAGGAAGAGACGTAGATGCAAAAACATATTAACATTTATCTGTGTGAGTGTGTACGACTGTTTGTGTCAATTGGGAGCAGTTCAACCAAAGGATTACTGGCAAAAAAACATTTTAGGCATGTCAGTGTACCATTTCCAGGATGGATTGGAAAGTCAACATCCTGCTCTGTTGCTTGTCCGCTGTGATTAGAGAACTTCCACCAACAAACTGCACTGTGCATCACATACCAGAGGGAAATCACCACAGGCAACCCCATTTTAGTTGTGTTCCAATCCATCACAAACATCTCTGGGGTCAACCGCAGACCATCAGATTCCTTTCTCCTCCACACATAAGTGACTCATTTACTTTCTGTTACCTGGGGGAGGTCTGAGGTGTCTTTTAAATTCGCTCTTCTGTCATAATCTGATAAGGAAAACTGTCTTTTAAGTCAGTCACCAGACTCTAAAAGCGTGACTGTCAAACATCAGATATTTACTGCTCCTTTAGCCTATGTATCTGTATCTGTATGTATCTGAGCAGTGTAGAGATCACTGAATATCACATTCATCTCACAGCTGTGCATTTGGCTTTCAGCTCAGTGAAGTCTAGATGAATCTGTCGTGCTACATAGAATATAAAGGTTCCCTGAAGTGCATCATCCTCTGTGTAGCTGCTAAAGCTCTCTTTGTTCTCATCCCCTACATAGACAGTTAATGGACATGAGCTCATCATAAGACACGTGTGATTTTAGCCTCCAGAGTCTTTGATATTTAATCTCACCACTTCCAAAAGTAAACTACAGTAAAACTGTAAAACTTTTACCGTTTGTGCAATGCCAAGTACAGTTTTGTAGTTAGTAATGATACTGTACAATACAATAAAAGACTATTGAAGTGAAAAAGCCCTCAAGCTACAGCAGCTTACATAACGTTGCTGTCCTTTCCAGACCTTGTATGTCCAAATTTGCTGCTTTTTAGGAAATGGAAAAAACACTGTTTTCAATGATACTGTGTTATCAAAGTTGACAAGCAACTTTTTAATAGTTAGATTTTTACAAAACCCAGTGACAAACAAAAAGGGACAATTTACCCAAAAATAAAAATTCTGTCATCATTTATTCACCATTTTTTGTTCTGACAAAGTGAAACAACAAAAGGGCCAGTGTTAAATCAGCACTGCTCAGAGTGCTATGGCCCCACTCTACAGTGTGTTAAAGTAACACTGGTGTGGTGTTGAAGAAACTGAGGTAATTAAGTGATTAATTAAGGGATGATTAATTAATGATGAACACCTGCTGCTAACAAACACAACTACTGAAGAAACGAGAAACACAATGGCTACGTCCGAAATCGCATACTGTGACAGTACGTACTGAATTTGAATAAGTACCTACCTATCGGCCGTTTAAACAGTACGTTCTATATAGTATGAGTGGGAGTAGTATGATACATTTCGGACATACTGCGTCCGCCATGTTTTATGGTAATGTGACCTGTATGCTCTTTGACCTATGACGTATTAACCACAACCTTCACGTGAGCATTGATAAAAACATAATTTAGTCACAAGAAATTCATTTATTGGCACTTACATTAAAAACGGACCTCTGCCTTAAAGTTTTCCGCTATATTTATTTGATTTACTTTTGAAATTTGACCGTTGCTCAGCTCCCGTGGCATCATGGGATAGAGAAGTGTCCATCCGATCCACACTCACGAATCTCGGCGGAAGTAGTAGACCATCCGGGTATTTCTCGCCTACTGTTTTTTTGCATACTGAGGTTTCGGACATACTATTCATGACTCATACTGATTTTCGCCTACTATATAGTATGGAAGTAGGCGATTTCGGACACAGCCAAGAACTACAACTGACGTCCAATCATAACAGTAGGTGAAATCAACTGAAGATAAAGAAGACTTTAAATTTCTCAAGATCTGAGTAAACAACAAACAGGATTAACAGTTTAACTTACTAACCAATGTTTTTTTTTCTGTCAAAGGTTGATGTTGATGTTTAATTGGTCAAAATACGATGCCACAATTATGGTGGTCAGTGTTTGTTTTTGCTGGGCTCTTGACCTTTAACTACATACACTAGATTTTCTCTGCAACAATATATGTGTTGTGGTAAAGCAGTAAAGCTAGCAATTGTTAGTGTGTCTTAACTCTGCAGAACTAAACATGAGAACATCATTTATCATGTGTAAATTTTAAACTGATGAATTGTTTTATTTGGACGCACACAGACATCATGAATCAGCGTATGAATCTCAAAAATGGTGACAAAAGGAAACAAAAAGTTTCATGCTGCAATGCATGTTGGGTAACGCCATAGTAAAAAAACCAGCATGCACTGCGTCATGTATAAATTATCACCACTGTTGATGAATGTAGGAGAAGTGTTGATGTCTTTTCTTCAGCGGCAGTAGTTTTTCATTTTCTGCGCTGTCATTTGTTTAATAGAATTTTGTCTTTTTACAGTTTTGTAATACCTGTGTCTTGGTCAATAATCCAAAGAAAATTATGAATATAAATTATGATGTTCATTCTTATATCTTACAAGCAAAAAGCACTTGTTTTTTGTGAGTGCATTTCTTAAGCTATGCATCAGTGTTTATCATAAAACACTACTACATTTGATTGAAACATTGCTTTAAAACGTAAATGTGCTAAGAGCCCAACTAAAGCAACATTGTTGACATCATTTTTTGACCAATGAAACATCAATATCAATTCTCAACAATGACTTCTGTGGACATCTGACATAAATAATCTGGTTAGTAATAAGTGACGCTGTAATGCTGTTTGTAGAGTGGTTTATTCAACTCTTGAGAGATTCAATGTCTTCTTTTATCTTCAGTTGGTTTCATCTAAAGTTGTGACTGGATTTCAGTTGTAGTTCTTGTTTTTCTCATTCCTTCAGTGATTCTGCTTGTTAACAGCAGGTGTTTGTCTTTAATTGTCTATAGTTTGTCTTAATCATCTCTTAATTAATCACTTAATTATCTCATTATATTTAACACTTCACCCGTGTTACTCTCTGTAGAGTGGTACCATATATACTTGGATACTTGTTGTCCACTGTAGTGTAACTGTAATACTCTGCAATAATTACACTTGGAAACAATTTATCCAAATCAATACAGTAAATTTAGGCTGTACATTTTATCCATTGTGTATTTTTGGGAGTAATGGAATGATCTTGGTATTGATCCTTGTCCTTCTCTACCAACTGAGCCATGAACAGCAATACATGTAATGTAATAGTAGTTAGGGTATTAGTTCAGTGCAGTATAGGTTGAGCTTAATACAATGGAATTACAGTCCAAAACAACAGTGTGATCATTCGACACAGTAGAAGTGCAGTTGTCACTAATGCTATTGAACTATGAGTCTGTTTACTATAGTATTGTTACACTCAAAATACTGCAATTGTTGTTTTGTAGAGGTAATTTTATTTATATATACAGTCATATAAATACCTGTGTTACAAGCAAGTGAGAGGATCTAAAAACATCATGTGATATGCGTGTATGTAAAAATGTATTTGTGTAAATGTATGTCTAAATAAAAAAATGTGTGTTGGGGGAGGGGTACATGTACAAATGCCTTTTTGAGTGGACTAATGTGCAGCAATGGAGCAGCTGTAACCTTGCAGGAAGCAATTATATGCCCAGTCAAAGCCGCTTAATTCTTTTCATTATGATTTTCCTCTAAATGTCACCTTGCTCAGTCCGTGGAGCAAAGGGTTACATTCCTCCGAAACGAAGCTTAAACATATAATGAAAAGCAGAGATCAGAGCTTATACCTCCCAAATATTTGACATGGGTGAGTAAGCATGATCGCCATCTCACTTTGTGTTGCTCGTATTCATTAACTAAACCGTTATCATCAGTGTTGACCTAAAGTAGGTAACAAAGAGGTCTGTCTTTTTCTTCACTATATTATTTTGCATCTATCCTGCCAGAACTGACAAGCACTTTTATGTCACTGTAAATAGTATGATCGGCCATTCTGACCTCCTAAAAATCGTTCCAATCATATAATATGTTTAGCACGCAGAGTTTTGTTTAACACTTAAATCCATGTCTTACATCATGCCTTCGATACAGCTACTTAGAGCCGAGGGTCTTTGCTATACGAGTTAATCGGCAACACACAATGTTTTATCAGCTGTCTGTAATTGAAATACAATCACATTGTGGGTTTATTTCGTTGTAATGAGGCGGAAAGGTGAGCACCACATTTACCCAGAATCAAGCGATAGCCAGCATGATCCCCAGAGCGACAGGCTGTCTTGGGAAACTCGCCCGCACTGTACTTTGAGAACAAATTACAAAGAGGTTACGGAAGTGATTTGTACTCACTCAGGGTAAAATTGAGCCTGTTCGAGCTTGTCTAGTGTTTGTTTCCTGCATCTCGGCGTCACGGCGCACTTGCTGGATGTGACGGATGGATTTAATTTTGGCCTCTTGGCAGTAAGGAGCCATGTTAAGGAAGTGTCTGTTGGAACAACACAGACTGGAACAACCCAAGTTGGCAGACAAAGTGGAGCTCTGCATCTACACACCAGCATACAAATCTTCACAAATGTTACAATGCCTATATCATAAAGTCAGCAGGCCGCTGTGGAGCCCGGTGGAGTAGATACAGCTGAGCACCCTCCAGCCTTGAAGTGTTTTTTCACTCAAGCTCCATATGGTGGGTGGCAAATGTGCTGTATACGCACCACGTTCAATCGGAGCAGATGTGTGTGGCCGCCCAACTCCCACAAAACCCTCTCACAGTGGTTACCAGCTCACGAGAAATGTACAAATTGCGCTGCCTGTCTATTCATCCCCAGTAGCGTCTGTTCTCTCTTTTGTGCTGTGTGGGCTTGGAACACCATCAGAGGTCTCCGGTGCCAATAAAGCAGGTTTAAAAAGGTGACCCCTAGCAGTTGTGTGTTTTCAAGGGAGTTTGGTGAATTTTGTCTTTAAACAAACAGGTCAGACTGTGTGAATGCATCCCTCTGAAGGGCTGAGGCAATTATGTGGATCGTATTGCCCGGGGATGTTTTGAAAATGGGACTTTGAAAAGGAGGCTTTGTGGAGGACAGTTTGACCTCTGACCTTAGACCAGGCTCTCATTTCAAAGTTGGATGCTTATTTTTAGGTTCCACCAGAGTGAGTTTTACCATCAGTGCCCTTTGACCAATGGGTGAACTTGACAGAGCTGGTTTTAAGATGTAATTGTTAGTTAAAAAAATGTACTTGTGGTTTTAAGACATCATACTGTCACACTAGCTGTGGTTGTGTTTATTTCTTTAACCCTCTGTTGTGCAACTCGGTTAATCGAGCACAGCCCTAGCGATGCCAAGATCATCGGTTCCATTCCCAGGGAACGCACAAACTTCCTTTGAATAAAATCATCTGCCAAATGCTTTAATAACACAAAATTAAATGTTATGTAAATAATCGAGACAGAGAGAGAAGAACAACAACTTCAAACTCATTGTGAGGTCAGGCCCTGTCATTCATCCGTGATCCAGTTCCGATAACCCTGGCACACTGCCTCAAGTCGGGACAGGAAGTGGGTGGAAATGGACTTCCTGTCAGGATGTGCCGCGTGAGAGTCTAGCACGGAGGACAATCAGCCACAGCGTTCTCACCCAGACCACAGCACCTGTGCTTCCTCTACACTCCACACTCAGGAGCTACGATTGAGACCCACCAGACCTCTCTCAGAATTGTTTCCTCCTTTACACACAGCGCTGACTGATGTTGTCCTGGCTCTGCTTTGATGCTTTGTGTCCAACTAGAGCATTTTTTCTGCTGATTTAGATGAATGGATTTTCTGTTATGCTACGTATTTTAGTAAATGACCGTTCCCGGTGGTATGATCATATCAGCACTGTTGGTGTAATGTGATTTATCGTTGCAGAGGTTTGGCATAACCGGGATGAGAAACAGAACTTCCTTCAGCGTTTCGATGCTCAGTTGGTGCGAGAGGAGAAGAGATTGGAGGTTGAAGAGGAGCTCAGAGTTCAGGTGGGAGGAAAGAAATCCATACTCATGTTGACTCTGGATCTAGAAACACGTCTTAATTGACTATTTATTGACTATTGTCTATGAGAATGATAAACATTGTCCCAAAGCCTCAGCATTAAAATCAACCCTAAACTCAACCCTAAAATCTGAACAGTTGATCGCAACATTATCCAGGAACATGTTATACTTGGTAATATCACATTTACCTTGAGTTACATTTCCCAAACAACATAACAGTCTATAAAAACACACAATACACATTTGTTCAGTTCAGTCTCCCCACTGGCCCATCGCATCACACCACATTTTTCATTCTCTCATCCTCTGTTTTTATCTCTGTTTCACTGTTTATCTTAGGTGGATGAAATAATGAGGCAGGAACTAAAGAACCTCAAGCTGGTCGTAGACAGGGATAAGGGGAAGAAAAAGAAAAAAGGAAAGAAAAGCAGTAAAAAGGTAAATGCCAGACATGGAAATCTCCTTTGAGATAAACCATTAACTCATTTGAAATGCCCTGCATGAGTGACAGTGCACAGGTGGTTCCTGATGCTGCTGAGGTTATGGATGGCGACCATAAAGCCCTGCATTGTATCTCTTGAAGGTCTGGATCGAGTCAGATCTCGAGATGTTCTCGGCCCCCTGTTTATTCACCTCGTGTGAGGGGCCCTGGGGTCATACAGTGATCTGCCCTCAGGAGCAGGAATGTGGGCTGGATAGAGAATTAGTAAAGACGTCCTGCCCTCGTCAGCTTGTGTTTTGATAGGCCCCTTTTTAACCACCTTCTCTACCACAGCACACACACACGCTGGGCAACATATGACCAAGCAGACTGAGAAACGATAGTCTGGGTAAAATTGTCAAAATATTTAAAAAAAACTAAAATAAAAGCAAAGATTGGTGGATAGATTCTGTTCTGTAGCTCAATATGTATAGAGCATTGCATTAGCATTGTGTTTAAACCTTTCCCTGAACCCACGGAACTCATACTGAAAAAAACATGTATGCACTGTAAGTCACTTTGAATAAAGTGTCTGCCAAATGCATCAATGTATAAACCGGATATACCTATAAATATATAGATATACTTTTTTCTGCAATTAGTCGCTATTGTGTCATCTCCTAAACGCAACATAGATAAAAGTCTCATTGCGTGCCTACACAAGCATTAGATTCCGCCACGTATTTTGCACACTGCTTGAGTTGTGTTACGGTGCGAGATTTTGACAGCTAAAATGCTCACAGACGCTGTCCGTCTGACGTGTGTAATTTATACACAAAGATGTTTTATCATTAATCATCCTGCAAATGCAGGCACACACAAACCCCATTCAGCTCCGCTAGCGTGGGACTGAATTCCAGTTACGGTAATTCATCTCACCAAGTTTGCGCATTGAACTTGATGGAATTTTGAAACGGATTTTCCAGCCACGCAATTTGGGTACTGCAAACTGAAATGTATTCTGTAATAGGGAGGGTTTGTTTTTGAGGAGAACACGTAACACACCCAAACTGAACTAATGTTAGCAAGAGTTCAATAAGTAAGGCTGTCTGTTACAGAGAAATCGGTGTTTTTCTGGGAAAAAGCTGTTTCCATTAGCTGGGTGTTTTCCCATTTTATATCATTTTTTACAGCTAAATGTTTAGAGATTCTCCATTACAAATGTTTTGGGAAAACACAGTGTTCTCTGGCCTTCAGTCACGTGGTTTCAGAAAAAACAAAGGCTGTTGATGACATATTTTGAAGCTTTGTTGTTGTATCTTTTGATGAACCAATGAAGGAGCATGAACAAAATACCTGGCTGCCGGAGCTGATGTTCTGGTTCATTTGTGGTTTGGAAAAGCCCTGAATCATTATCAAGTCTTCAGCAGGATGCATATAAATGGTTGTACTGAAAGTTAAACACACAGATACAAGATAATAAGGACAAAACACAAATGCAAACCCTTAGTGACTACAGTCATTTGTTTGTATTGTCGAGATACCAGATGTTAAAGCTCATACTTTTCATTTTGGTGTAAGAACATTTGTTACATTATGTAGTATGCATTTGGCATGTGCTTCTTTATCCAAAGAGACTTGTAGCGCTGTCAACCTGTTCTATACATTGTTTGTCAGTATATGTGTTTCCAGGGGTTTGAACCCATAAACCTTACACAATGCTCTACCAACTGAGCTGCAGGAATCATCAAATGGTAAAGGGTTTAGTTCAAAGAAATTTAACATTTACTTACCCTCATATGATAATTCACAATTTTACTTTAAAATATTTAAATATTGTGTTTCCAAATTTAATCATTTTAGTAAACCATACAAAGCCACACAAATCTCTAATACTATTCTGAGTCATAATTTTGAAGCCACCCAAACACCTAGTCATTAAATAATTTCCTTGTGTTGCAAAGAAAGTGATACTGGTTTGGATCAACATGATAATGAGAAAACAATGACATAATTTGTATTTTTGCTTGAACAACTCTATTAATATACTGAAACTGGAATTCATATACTGTATATATAGAGAGATAGAGAAAGAGAGAGATTTGTATTTAGACTAATTTCCGTCTCTAATAGAAACCAGAAATTAATATTGTGCTTTGACAAAATATTTATCTGCCCTTGTCCATTGTCATTATATTCTTCTCCAAACAAAACCAAAAACAGATTTTCTAAGCTATTGTACCTCTTCATGCTTTTAGAAGAAGAAGAAAGGAAGGAAGACTGGAAAAAAGAAGAAAAAGGAGAAAGATCTAACAGCTGACAGGTTTGTGAAAATGGGTTGATTATAATGTTTATCTCTTTAGAATATTGTATAGTTTCATCATTGATGAAGAAGCCACTGTATGAAAGAGATAGAATCATATCCTGGCCTTAGTGTGGTAAAGGTTATGAGGGTTCTGTAATATGGAAATTATATTTCTGGAAGGTGCTCCAACATTGTGAGTGTCAGGGTTTGGAGCTCAGGGGGTGACTGGCTGACTTCCATGTGGAGCGTAAGAATCCATGCTTGGCGTTAAACGCTGCTATGTAACTGACGATTGCATTAGATAAACAACATGACTGATCAGTTTATTCGTTGTTTCGTAATGCTCTGTTTTTCTCTCTCTCAAACTGTCTGTTTGTCTCTCTAGGACAATAGAATCCCTTTATGAGGAACTTGTTGTGGAAGGAATCATAATTAGACCAATGAATGTCAAGTTATCAGACTACATAGGTAAATAACAAACGAGGGTCATTCCTGGATTGTTTGTTTCACTCGTTTCATTGTTAGCAGTTATTTCCTAACAAGCAGCAAAGAACAGATCTTGGATTGGCACAAGAAGTCGAAGGCCCAGTAAGAATCCGTTCTCTCTCTGTTGCTTGGCAAAGTCTACTGTCACATGAAAGCAGAGCCATTAGTCCCAGTCAATGGGTGCTGTCACACTTATATGCTCCAAACAGCCTTTAAATTTATTTAGTAAACTTCTCAGTACTCTGGCTGATAATGCTTAGAATGAATATGGACAACTCAAGTGCCTCCACATTTAAAGAGCCATAGCTTTGGTGTGAACATTTACATTGACATTTAGCTGACACGCTTATTCATAAAACTGGTTTCAGAAGCCCAAGGATATAGACTGGTTTTAACGGCAAACATTATTTGATCACATACACGTGTTCAACCCTGAATCACGCCCTCATGCATCTTATGACTCATCACTGGTCCAACTGCACTGCATAGCAACTGCATCATGTTGCTCTTAAATAGCACGAAATACAAACAAAAATCAAGCCTCACTTGATCTTTCTCTGTTACATAAAAATGATTGGTTACAGAGACACACAAGTCAGCCCCCTCAAGTCAGACAATCTTAATTTAGTGTAGTAAGACAGTTATGAAATAAAAGTTGCTTTTCTACTATTGCATAGTATTGCATTGAGAATGTTTATTTTCTTATTTCCTTTTAATATTTTTTCAGTGATTCCAGATGTACTTGTAATTTTTTTAATCTTGGAGTCTGCAATTAGTCAAGTATTTGTTTCTGTTTATTACGATCTTTCAAGAACCGGGTGTGCCATTTCAAATATAGAAACCACATTGGTTCCTACATGTCGGAACAACTTTATCACTCATGGACATTGTTTTTTACTTTCCTTGGAAACTAGAGTCATAACAATTGACATGATGTTGTGGTGGCAAGCGGCCAACGATGATGTGTGTCGTGTCATTTTTCTCAAACACCATTTATACCTAAAGCAGTATTTGTCTCTCCAGGCGAGTACAGTTACCTGGGGACTACCCTGCGGCAAGCAGACATTGAGCCCATGCCATCACTCTCTGACATCAGACAGCTCATTGCACTTTATGGCATCCTGCCTCTGGGTGAGTCTAAACAGCTATGATTTACTAGATTGGCCAAACATTGTAGTCCACTCTGATTCTGAGTCATCATACAAACTCCAAAAAATGGCTCACACACTGGTTTTCTGACATAGCCAGAGCTTTGACTGCGGTTAAATGCGATGGTTTTGACTGACATGTAAGCGAATATTCACAGTTGTTTTACATGGAGTTTAGGGGTGGAGTTAAAATACATATACTATAATAATACAGTAGGTCCTCTCTCCAAACAATCGTAGAGAAAACCTGGAAAATAGCTGAATAAATTTACAGACTCGAAATACAGTATTTCCTGAGGTTACCTAAAAGAAGGTTATCCAAGTGTGGTATTAATATACTTATTTTAAACTCTCTACTTGTATGTAGTTCTCAAAAATATACTTAAAAATACTCTCAAGTACACTTGTCAAACTGAAAAGTATTTTTGGTCTATTTGTACTCAATAATTTGATGGAAGCATACTTAAATGTATAATGAAGTATTCAAAGTGTACTTGGCTGGTAGTTTTGTTTACTCTTGTGGACTATTAGATATTTCTTTTTGAATAGTTTTACATACTGTTTTATAAACGTACATGTTCGAGTTTATATAACAATAAAATATATTATTTAAATGATAAACAATTAGTAACCCATAAGTAATATATTAAGTTCATTTAAAGAACACTTACAATGATACTTGCAGTATAGAAAACTACTAAACAAGAAGTGAACTACAGTATACTTCAAAGTATACTTTCGTAAACTACAAATTGTGCTACAAGTATTGAAGTAGTAAACTATACCTGTAAGTCACTATACCTGTAAGTACACTTGTGTAGTTGCAGTACAAACAAAGACTGTTGTAGTTGTGTAAGTTCACTGTTACACTTAAAGCAAAAAGTATAGGCTACTTTAATGAACTAAAAAATGGGAGCCAATTTATTCCCTAGTGGTATTAAAATAGTACACTTAAAATCAAACAATTAGTACATTGATATTAGAGTCATACTACATATAGTATACTTAAAATATACTTGAACTTTAATAAAGTATGCTTGATAAAATGAACTTGAAGTATACTTATGTTTTGTAATGGTAGCTAGTCAGATTTGTACGTAGTACATCAATAGTAGATATGCATCAGATGGTTAGAAAACAAACTGTGGCTTGACTATGGGTGTGCTTATCTTACGCTGAAACTAGCATACTACTAGCATCATTATAATGAAGTATATGCTCTGCTGGTTTAAGTCTATAAACACCAGTTATCACTCTTAAGAACCTCAAGAGAACTTGAGAGTAGCTCACATCAATTTTTCAGGAGCAGCATGATTAGAGAAACACACAATGTGTGTATCAGTGTGTGTAGAATAGAACACAACCTGTCTGCCCCTCTGAACTGTACTTGACCCTACTAAGCAGCTTTGGGTCTTTTGTAACAGAGCAATGCCTGGTGTCCTGTATCACTTTATCAACACCCACATTCACTATTCCTACCCATTTAATAACCCGACTCGGGCTCAGCGGGATCAACAGAGGGATCAGGCCAGATCATACAGTGCACACACTGCCCTAGTGGGCTGTAACCTTAACAACCCATTGCAGGGAGAATAAGACTCGCGCCCCTCTGTGATTCGTGCCCCCTAGGCAGAGAAGGGTTGCCACATGAACAGAGTTCAGTGCTAAAACAAAGACACATCAGTCAGCGGCAGGAAAACAATCACACGGCTACGTCTCTGAAGATCCCTGTGGAATGAGACAGTGTGAAAGCAAGCTGTGCAAAAATAGATCTCATTATAATCAACAATGCTCTCTACACTGCATTTTTGAATGTATTAGCTTCACTAGAAAGATCTTGTTGACCAGTTTTCGTTGGCTTTTATGGCAGTGTTGCTCGACCGTCTAATTAAGACCGTCTCTTAAGCAGTGTGTCGCTCTCAAATAAAGGTCTTTTCAGATATTCTTCCAGAAGGGTTGCCACTTGATGTCTGTAAAATTTGGGTTCTGTAGCAAATTCAACTGAGAACCACAGATCCAGACCAGCATCAAGTTATCACTAACCAAATTGAAAATGTAACAGTGAAAGAGAACAGAGCGGAAAATAAATACACACGTTCCCACTCTCTGCTGTGTTTGCTCAATTTACAAGACCGACATCTTAGATGTGTTTTTGATGATTGCTCTTCTTTAATGAGTGACTAATGCAAGCCTGAGGTATGTTTCTCTGCGTTCTCACAGAAGAGATCAAGTCTGGCTGGATCGTCCCGCTTGATTTGATTTTCTAACCGGCCCCAATATGTTTGTACAGTACAATTCATAGCTGTTTTCCTAACTATATATCCATGGAAACATAAACACTCCCATCATTATACTTTGAAGACTAAACCTGAGGCATATCAAAGCTTAAAAAGGACAGTGTTCCATATTTAAAGTATGTTTAGAAAAACACCATGTTTTCAATGGGGTTGTAAAATAGTGAACAAGACACTAGACAGCAGTACAGTTCCCTTTCTGCTGGTCTCTCGACATTGTGCCGTAAATCCAGCAGTAGATAACCTCTAGTCAGGGAGATAACGCTTAGCATAAAAAATGCCTCACACGGTTCCTCAGCGCAAAACCTGAATGAATGGGCACACCATCTTCTCTTTATACCCGTATATATGGGGCGGAGATTGGCATGCAGATGCCATTCGTCAAGTTGATTGGTCTTTTGAAATTTACGATCAAAGATGATAGGTTCTCAAGTTCATTCTGTCTCGACACAACGTCTGGTTCCCTCCATCAGGGAACAGAGGTTACAGTCGTAACTGAGACGTTTCGCACAGTGTCACTTATTGTGCTGGTCCGTGGAAAAGTTTTTGCTTGATAAACATCACAGATATTTTGAGGTCAAGTGCACTTCCTTCATAACACAATGGCCCTTTTAACAGTGCTGTTGGGAGAGATTAGGAAGTGTAATTCTATTCTGAATAATCATATTTAACTCTAATACTGTTCGATGGTTGTTTCCATCCGCGTACTTAGACTACACATTGACAGTATGCACTGCAATCCATACTCAGTCCATAATATCTAGAAAGCTGAATGTTTGTTTTGCCTTACTGTAAACATTTTTAAACCAGAAATCAGATTATGACATTTGTCTTGACCGGCATTAAGTCTAAAAAAGACCCAGCGTTGGGTCAAAACAGGACGAACCCAACTGTTAAAATGTTATTGTTTGACTCAATAATAGGTTAAAACAGCACTGCATTTTGGGTTGATAAAAAGCCAACTTAAGTTCATTTGTGTAAGAAAAAGGACAGATACAGTATCATGTGAATCTGGTTGGGTTGTAAATGAACCTATGCTGGGTTTCAACCCAAAATGCTGGGTTGTTTAAACCCATTGTTGAATCAGATATCAAGATTTTATGGGTCACTTTTTGACCCAACGCTGGGTTGAAAAAAACAGTTCTGTGGCACATGCCCCCAGTCATTTTTCTGTTAATATCGCCCCCTGCTGCTTAAAGGTCCTAATGGCTATTCCCATGGCTCATCTAGGAAAGAAATGCCATTTTTATCCAACCCGATCTATGATGCATTCAACACCCCATGATCAATGTATGCGTTCCCTGGGAACTGAACCCATGACCTTGGCATTACTAGCACGCTCATTTAGTTGAGCTACAGGACAATTGTGTTCTCCATGTCTGTTTCTTATCTAAAGGCAGGCTGCACATGCTTCCTTTCAGTTTAGGGTCACTGAAGGAATATGTTGTGTGGTAATAGTGAAAACTGTTGCATATTATAGTGCAGGCAGTGAGGTCGACTCATATGTTTTGTGTGTGGATTAACGCACTCCATGAGAACATAGACGTGATATTGGGCAGCACCTGTCACGAGCAAACCTCCCGTCCGGGCGGATATGCTTGTGCGAGTGTGTGGCCGGATGCTTGCGCGTGCAGTGGTGAACGTATGTTTGTGTACCCTTCTGTTTGTGTGTCTGTGTGTTCTAACAGTCATGCCAGCCCGTTGCTTCCTGAGCTCTTTCCAGTTGGAGTCCTTTACCACGGCATCCATGAGAGGGAACTCTCACCACCTGTGTGTCAGCCCCAGAGAGCTGTTAAACCATTGTTTCTTTATTACGGAGCACCATAAGCCAGAGCAATTAACCTTTGTGCTGAATTCTGACTTCCTAATCAAATGTGGAGTTTGTTGGGTAGATTTCTACAATGCACCCTGTCTTTCAATATAGGTTAATGATTGGGTGGAGAGCATTAGAGTTTTTAAACATCTGGGGACGGTGGGTTCACTTTTTATAAAAACACAGTATTATCCAACAAAAAACGTGTAATATTTTGGTATACGCTGATATAAATTAATGCCAGATACAATCAGTCTAGGTGGTTTTTTGATGTATATGTGGAAATGGACCATAATTCAAGCAGATGACAGAAAAGAATTAAAAGCCACATCAACGGTCATCAGAAAAGCCAAACGGTACATTTGTGACTAAAAAAATATATTTTGAGCTTATTTAGTCAAATTTGGATGTAAACATAATATTTCACTGTACACACACAAAATGACCGCACACAGGCGCCACAAATCTTAACTTTGAATCTCATTGGTTATCGCTGTCGCAAGACACAAAACAACCAATGCGAGTCAAAGTTGAGATTTGTAGACCCTCCAAGTGACCATTTTATGTGTGTCCAGTGTTTTATCAGTTTTTGTAAACTATGAAGTTTTTATCACTCACTCTTCTCTTGGTTTCTGTAGGTTCTCAGTGTGTCCATGAGAGAGGACCACTGATCCGCTCACTGCTGCTTGCTGGCCCTGCAGGTGTGGGGAAAAAGATGTTGGTTCATGCCCTGTGCACAGAGACTGGGGCGAACCTATTCAACCTCTCTGCTACAGCCCTGGCTGGCAAATATCCAGGCAAAAGTGGACTGCAGTATCTCCTGCATGTTGTTTTCAAGGTAAAGCCATCTGAACCTCAAGATTACGAGGGCACGTGAATTTAAAAAATGGAGTGCGCATGTAAGTCACTTATAAAAAACACTTTAGTATTCCATAAAAAATATGATTTTTTGATTTTGATTTCGTGCCATCTTTAAATATCCTGACATGACTTACAAACATAAACAATAATGCAAATGGAAACATAGTCCACCCTGTGTCACAAACATGACATTTCCACCTCTTACAGCATGCTGTACTTAGAAGCATTTCAAGAACTGTTTAGCTCTGTATATAAACAAACTTGGGTGTTTAATTTATAACCCCCCCCAAAGAAATGTATCCCTACATCACCTTTTCCCTTTAGACATGATAGCAAAAAGCGAATATACAACGTATGCAATGCACATGGGCCGGTAAAGCGAACTGTTAAAGGGAACCTCACTCATACACCGTCTCCTCGGTCAGAGGATGAAAAGTGGGATCCCTAAAATTGCTTTAGCATACCCCCTTACAAATGGCTTCTTACACCCAAGCTTTCAGTTATAAATACCAGAGCGTAAAGAGATCATATCAGTGAAGTCCTGTGAAAGGTGTGTAGTTTGCCACAGATGTTGTTTTTTGTGGCCATACTGTATTTGTGTTGTCCCTGTGAGAAAGGGGAACACCGGTTCTGGATGAGGAACTGTGCCTGAGTGCATCTGGCACAGCAGATAAACAAGCCAAGATGAGGCAATTGGACTCTAGGCGTTCAGCATTGTGTTGGACGGCTGTCTTTCAGCACCTCTCCTAATGCATGCTGGGATTAAAACCAGGTGCCAACAGGACTTCCTGTTTGCTGAATCATAAAATAAAATAATAGTTGACTTAAATATTTTAATATGCATTACATTTACATTTAGTCATTTAACAGACACTTTAATCCAAAGCGATTTACAAACGAGGCATAACAATGGAAGCAATCAGTGCAACAAAAGGGCAGCAATGTGTATATAAATTAGTATACAGTATACACACAATTTGTTTTGAGAAAAGGGTGTCGATTATAGCCATTGTTGTTTCTGCTCTGTCCGATATGTGTATGTATGTGAATGAGCTGATGATTGTTTGTTTGTGTTGTGTTGAAGAGACATTGTTGCTGTGTTTTGGCAGGTGGCTCGGCAGCTGCAGCCCTCGGTCATTTGGATAGGAGATGCTGAAAAAACATTTTACAAGAAAGTTCCAAAGTTGGAGAAAGAGGTTTGTCTATACCAGCAGGGTTATGTGAGAACATGTCAGCTTACATTAACACACTCGCTGAATAAACTCAGCATTGCATCCTGTATCTTCTCTCCACTAAACTTTGTATCTTTGATAGCCACCCAATGAATGCAAACTCATTGTTGTCAATGTGAGGAGGTGGCCTCTGCTGCCCTCGCGTGGTTAAGGATGAACATTCACTGTTCCTAAAAGCAAGTTTTTTTTCAGTTTTCCTCATTCATTTAATTTCCAGATGGAACCAAAACGACTGAAAAAAACTCTTCCAAAGGTCCTGAAATCTATTAAGCCAGAAGACCGTGTTTTGGTTGTGGGAACGACTCGTAGACCATTTGATGCAGACATCAAACCTTTCTGCAAAGTTTACAAGAAGATCATTTTGATCCCTAGACCCGATTATGCCTCAAGACTTAGTAAGTAAACATTTGTGTGTGTATGTGTGTGTCCATTTATCTATATTTGAGGAACAATTTGCATTCAAAAGCAAGCAAAACCTGATCAAAACTGAGCCCTTTCGGGATATCCTTATTTGTAAAAACACGAAAAAATGATATTTTTTATCTATTTTGTAAAAAAAAGTTTTATTTTAGGGTTAGTATTTATGACTAGCTGTGTATTAAAACAATATGTAGATAGATGAGTGGTAGAAAGTGTTTTTAAATATGTGCGTCTGCCATTAAAAGCTGTATATGTCTGTCATTGTACCATTTCAACTGAGTGATGTAAAACAGTGAAGTGCCTGTTGTATAATTTATATTAATATAAATTTCTTAAAGGAATAGTTCACCTTCAAACTGAAAATTCTGGCATCATTTACTCACCCTGTTGTCTTTTCAAACGTGTGATTTTCTTTCTTCTGCAAAACACAAAAGAAGATATTTTGGAAAAACGTTGGTAACCAAAAAGTGTTGGTCCCCATTAACTTCTATTGTATGGACACAAAACCAATGCAAGTCAATGGGGACCAATGGTTTACCAACATTTTTCAAAATATCTTCTTTTGTGTTCTGCAGACGAAAGTTATACATTGAAATGACTATTCCTTTAACAATCATCAACAGTTATGTTCTCAATATCTGCAGGGATTGTGAGTTATTGAATGTGCGATTTATGTTTAGCTCTGTGGAAAGAGCTGCTCCAAGCAAGAGGTGCTCAGCTGGGTCCCAAACTGGACCTGAGCTCTTTAGCTAAGGTCACTGATGGTTACACACAGAGTCATATCCTTCAGGCAATCCAAACTGTACTGAGCTCTCACCGCCTGGACCAGCAGACCAAGAAACCTCTCACTGCTGTGGAGTTTATCCCCCCTCTTGCAAGGCAAGATCCTGTTTACAAAGAAGAGGAGGAGACCTTTAAGGTCAGTTGTTTTTTCTTTGTGGTGGGACATGCAAATATGTGCATACCTGTGTGTATTGATTGTATATTCTGTGTTTTATAAGGCATGGTACAGTCGGTCACCTCTGGGCAAAAAACGTGCGAGAGCAGCAAGAGCCAGTGAAGAGGAAGCGGATCTGAAGAAAGGAAAGAAGAAAGGAGGGAAGATCCAGAAGAAAGGAAAGGATGGGAAGGGTAAAATGAAGAAAAAGAAGAAGAAGTGAAGAAGGGCCTTTTTGGATGGAGCTCATGCAATTCAGTTAAATGTTTACATCAATGTTGAAAAGAATAATCGTCTTTCATATCCTGACAGAAAATATGGCAGCGGTTTGTGTTTTGACCAGCAGAGGGCACTAGAACGTCATTCCATGTGGAGTCCAAAGGCAACTACCAAAATGAAATGTTTACTGAGTTGTTTTCCCAAACTATTACATTTTAAAGTCTCCATATATTCTCCATATATTACCATATATTTTCACAGTTAAATATGCAAATACTCTTAAAGGAATAGTTCACTTAAAAATGAAAATGTGCTACATGAAAATGTACTACATCCGTACCATCCCAACCCACAAAGATCGAAAAAATTATGAGGTGAGGTGGTATTGCACATACAGGCATCTTCAGCACAAGACCGCTATCTTAAATAACAAATCAGTTTTTAGTGGAGAGTGCCAACCATATGTAAATATGTAGGTAATTTCTGTGCAATGTAGCAGTACATGTACAGTTACTGAAAGAATATACCTATCTACGCGCATATGCGTCAGTGCTCGTTTCAGAGCGATGCACCTGACAGCAGGGGAGGTTTAACAATACCCGTTTAAATTCATAGTGAGAGAAGCTCATTTTGCACTTAAATGTGATAAAAAATGTGCACTTTTGTTTGCACTGTTCATAAAAATGTTAAACAAAGAACAAAACCTCTCTACATAGGCTACAACTCTACACGCATGATAGCCGAGTTAATCAAAACCTGTACTTTTCATTGCACATTAGGCCTAAATTACCGAGTTTGATAAAAAGTTAAAATTACTAAAAAAGATTGTACACAAATAAGCAAAGTTAGGTAGGCGAATGTAAAGGCTAACCTGTCATAATGACCCATGACCCGTTTTTTTATAATAGACAGTGACCAACAAATAATGTCTCATATTACTACACGAGACCACTCACAGCTATATTGTATTAAAAAATAGAAAACAATAGAACCCTGCCCAAAACACAATAGAAAATGTAATGAATTTATTAGTTGTAATGGGAATTTTGTAATGGTTTTAATGCAAATTAACTAATGGTTTATAATGGTATGGAAGCCATTAGATTTTCTATTGTATTTTGAGCAGAGTTCTATTACTATGTAATAGAATTTAATGTGCAATGAAAAGTACAAGTTTTGATTAACTCAGCTTGTTTTTATAAACACGGCTATTATCACGTATGTAGAGTTGTATGTAGAAGTGTTTTGTGTTCTATGTTTAACATTTGTACAAACAGTGCAAAGAAAAAGCGCAACTTTTTTTCACGTTAAAGTGCAAAACGAGCTTAAACCACTATGTATTTAAACGGGTATTGTTAAACCTCTCCTGCTGTCAGATGCAGCTCTGACACAAGCACTGTACATATGTGCATTCTCCATATTTACATATGGTTGGCACACGCCACTGAAAACTGATGCGTTATTAAAGATGCACTTATGTGAAATACCACCACTGGTCGCCAGAGGCTGCGGCTGAACTTCCAGTGGACTAAAACGCACTTTTCATAAAAATACTTTATTTTTCGTTTTGGTTTAATTGTATATTTATTTGATGCACGTAAAGAAATATTGAGGAAAACAAACCAAAAATATGTCTCAGATTTGTTTTTTATGCTTATGAATACGGTGGAATATGTAAAAAATGATCGGTTTATTTGTTTTTCCGTTTTGAAAAAAATAAAATAAAAGATTATCCGAAGGTACACGGACCGATGAGGATGGCATGAATTTTTGTTTATTTTTGTTAACTAATCCTTTAAATGAAACAAATCAAGACAAAGTGTGCTGTTTCTATTCTCTTTATTATATTAGCATCATAAATTGCATTACTTCGACTGTCCTTTTCCATGGATCTATGACAAAAGTCAGACTAGCTCACTTTCTAAAATTGCAAGAAAAAAGTAAAGTAAGAACATTTGTTTCCAGGTGCCACTAGGTTTGCTGTTGTGTGTTTATTGTAATGAAATTGGTATGTAATGAAATTTCCAAATACTTTTGGGGGCCACAAAAGTCTCTAGAATCTTTATATGGAAACTTAGAGGCCCTTTACACGAGACCATTTTCAACTAAAAGCGGAAAACTTTTCATGCGTTGAGTCGTGCTCTCTGCCAGAAGGGCTGCACTGCGACATCCCTGCCCAGAGTCTCAAGCAGCTGACCCACTTTCTGGTCAGACTCCGCTTCCCGTGGGAGCACATGCCTATTCTAAATTCCTTAATTCTATGTAATGTCTTTCCTGCCCCTCGTCTGTCACACCATCATCGCCCTCTCTGCCTAACCGAGGTTATTCCTGATACCTTCCTCTCACCCCTCTGTGATTTTTTAGTTCGCCTTTTCTTTTTCCCACTCTACTGCTCTGATCTTCCCCCGTCCCCTCCTCCTCCTCACCGGGTTTATGGGGCATGACAAACACACTCACCTCAATGTGCTCTTTGTAGCTTGAGCTCACATCTAATTGAATTCAGGAGTGCGTGTGTGAGTGTCTTCTAAGAACAGCCCTTAAGCTTGGTGATATGTTAAAAGGAGTGTTCCTTTTTTTTACTTGATAATTTAAATAAGCGAATTGTGAACATGTATGTGTCAAAGTGGATTTATATTTGCTCGTCTAATTTGTGAAAATAAAAAGACAAAATCATCCTTTGCTGCAGTTCTTTATACTATTTTTAATGAAATGCCTAGTTTGACTGTGCATTATTCTCATAGGTCATTTCCCCTACACGTCCCCCCTTCAGGAACGCTAATAATTAAACATTATTCAGATTGGATTTGTCATATGCGTCATTTTGTCTCACTGAGACCTGAACGCAGACCTTTCTCGCCCTGTGGCCGTTGCTGTAAAATCAACTCCCTCATTTCAAGGAGCCTCTTAAGCATTGTTTGCAATTACTATTTATTTCCCTGTCCTGTGGCTCCAGGCTTTTCTTATTCAGTCTTTTTCCTAAAGCAAACAGTGACCTCTGAGTTACTGTTTTTAGTGATGCATCTGTGTGGACTGTGTATGCCAGCATCATGCATGCCTCTAAAACTTCAGAAACCCTAGGTTTGGCCCGGGGGATAAAGGGTGAGACAGAGCTATTTAGAAGTTGTTCCTGATTTAATGGAGATTGTTAAAGTGAGCTTTTAAAAAGGCCACATGACAGGAGATATCTGGGGAAATGACCCACAGGAGCAGCCTTCCTGAACTGTCATATTAAATTTATGGATGACCTGACCATCACGGCAAAGTCAGTACCTTTCATGAAGGAAGGTGGATCTTGGAGGATTTGGTTGAGGTCACCAATTGGGCAAGGATGAAGTTCAAACCTGAAAAGTCCAGAAGCCTGGTATTGAGGAAAGGTAGCATTGAGGACCGGTTCCGCTTCAGGATCAAAGATAGCATTATCCCAATGGTCCAAGAGAGACCGGTGAAGAGCTTGGGGAAGTGGTAAAGGGCAGACCTCAATGATAAGCAGAGTGTGAGGGAGATGATTTTTTAAGCGGATACCTGGATGACATCCCTAGAGAAGAGCGGCCTACCCGGCAAGTATAAGGCATGGGGTTATAAACATGGGTTACTCCCTAGTCTGCTCTGGCCTCTGCTTGTATATGAGTTACTTATCTCTACTGTCGAGGGATTGAAGAGGAAAATTAACCCTTATTTGAGGAGGTGGTTGGGTGTACCAAGAAGCTTTTGCTCCTTTGGCTTGTATAGCACAGGCAGCAAGTTGCAGCTGCCACTGACATCAGTGGTTGAGGAGTATAAGGCGACAAAGACATGCCAGGCCATGATGTTGCGAGGCAGCAAGGACGAAAGAGTACACCAGGCAGATATTGTGGTCAAGACAGGTTGTAAATTGTCAGCCAGCAGAGCTTTGGTGGAGGCTGAGGATCGACTGCATCATGCTGACATTGTTGGGACAGTGGCTCAGGGCAGGCATGGATTGGGTTGTTCCACCAGAACGAGCTGGAAAAAAGCTGACTCAAGGAACGTCGCAGCATGGTGCAGACAGAGAGATCCGCAAAGTAGAAGAGGAAAAGTGACCATGAAAAGGCAGGGTAGCTGGACAAGGTGGGAGGACATTCGAGAAAGGGTCCTGATGTGGCAGGACATCTGGACCATGGAAGGCAGTTGGTGTGGAACACGCAAGGAAGAAGGGTAAACAGCTTTCCAACGGGCATCAGTTTATCCAGTTTGTCAGGACAGGAGAGAGTATTGCAGTAGGACTGAGGAGATACGGACAGACCTGAAGAAGCAGCTCAAGTTCCCAGAGGAGATAGCACATACTAGCCTCAGACCAGATATTGTTCTCTGATCTAGGGGCACTAAGCAGGTGGTGTTCATAGAGCTAACAGTGCCCTGGGAGGAGAGAATGGAGGAGGCACATGAGCGGAAGCTCAAAAAATATCAAGGTCTTATCTTTGAGAGCCAGCAAAATGGATGGAAGGCCTGGGGCCTCATTTATAAAATGTTGCATAGAAAGCGTCCTAAATTTGATTTTACGATCATTTCTCAAAGTGCGTACCTGTGATTAATAGAACGAACGTACGCAGAGAAAACGCTTGTACGCCTCAGATGTGAAATCTATCAATAGCAAATGATCGTGAAATTGCACGCAGCTGAACAGTGTCAGATCTCCACCTTTTAACGATGTCTATTAAATGTCATTGACATTATGAAAGAGCACCTGTCAACGTTCAAATCCAATATACGCGGCAGGAATGGCTTATATTTCCAAAAACCTGCAGCACTCGGACAAGCAAGAGTGTGTACGTCTGATTAGACCCTGACGTGGTGCTAAGCACTTTTCCTCATCAAAAACTTTTTATAAATATTAACATTGCCGTGGATTTTTGCGTATGCACACTTTACGATCAAATCTGTTTTATACATGAGGCCCCTGGAAACTACCAGTAGAGTTGGCTGTAGGGGTTTTGCTGGTCAGTCGCTCTGGAGAACCCTTGGATGGTTGGAGATTGAAGGGATGGCTAGGAAACACGTAGGCAATCTCACCGAACAGACAGAAAGAGCATTCCGTTGGATTTGGATTCAGCTGGAGGTGCGATAGCAGAGCCAGTCTGGCACTTCCTTCAAAATATCTTTGTTTGTTCTGCATAAGAAAGAAAGTCACATAGGTTTGAAATGACAAGAGGGTGAGGTAATGATGACAGAATTTGTATTTTTTGGGTGAACTATCACTTTAATATGATACCAATAACCATGATCATTAATATCACGAATAACGGAATATTGTGACACCCCTACTCCAAAATGTTATCATATTTTTTCTATAGCATAAAATTCAGGAAGGGCTGAACTGCATAATGACATAATGTTTCAATTTCTGTGTTTTTAAGATATTTTTCAAAACAATGAGCTGTCATGTAGGTTTTAAACATTAAATATTTTATTTGGTATCAATTACGATTTATCTTGTAATAAAAAATGGTTTGTTTTTTATGGCAGCATTTACCTTTTTGCTGTTTTATTAAATGTTTAGATTCAAAATCAATAATAGGCTCTTTAATGGCGGGATCCTGTGTGACAACTTACCCCATATAGTTTGTTAACAGTAGTCTACCTCCTCTCAGTGGGGAGGAGCTAAGAACCTCTTCAGAACTTTTCAGCGGGGAGGAGCCAAACCAGGCTCACCTTCATTCTGGAATAATTATGGAGAACAGATAGAAAGAACAATTAGCCAGCTGGGTGTTAAAAAACAAAGCAATTAATGTTATGCTAATTAGCCCAACATCATGTAATTCCCTATCATTTGCTAATCATTTGTTAATTAGTCCGACTTTTTAGTGCGGAAAATTAAGAGTGATTAATTTGAACATATTCTAGTATTTTAAAAAAACTACACTGCAGAGCAGCACAGCGTGAGTTTAATTCTGCATTCAACCTGTTTTACATACTGTTTACATAAAGTGGTTTCCCACAGACACAGTATAAATCAGGGTAAATATCTACTGTATAAAACGCAGTAAAACATAATTTGCCCACACTTTGACTGGCCCTGTTGGAGTCAATATTTTTCTTTAATTGACAGAAATTGCACTTGGTAGTGGAACTCACGTTTGAATGGACGTTGGAGAATAAGGGGCATTTTACGCCAGCTGAAAAAAAAATAGAATTAAACTGTATCAAGACAATGGCCTCACTACACTTGAGATTTAGAATCATTACTCCTACAAGGAGTTACCTGGGGAGGAGTGCAAACCTGTTACACCTTTATAAGTACTTTAAAAGGTCAACTAACGTCTGTATGACAGAGCTGTTTATGCTGCAGGCGGCTCAGTCCCACAGTGAGAGTGACAGGGTAGGTAGTGATGTGTACACTGAGGGGCTGTTGAACCAGGTGAGTGAGCTATTAAAGGCCAGGTGTGCTTCATCTCAATTATACTTTTGCCCCGCCGCTTAATGACCAGCCAGTCTGGCCAGGTCTGCGGCTCCAGCAAGAGAATCTGGGAAATCACAGGCCCCGCTGCTGCCGTTTTGAAAAGGGGAGGGGCGGCCCTAACATGACTTGTTTTATGCCCCTGAGAAACAGAAGTGCAAGTGATTATCTGCATAACTCTTTACACAGTCGTGAGTTTTCTTCTTAGCCAGGCCGGCCCAGAGATCCCACCGGGACGGTCCCACGTCATTAGAGCTCTGTCGACTAAAAGCGAGATTAGCATTATAGACTTATTGTGGAGAAGCAAGATTTATAATACAATTTATAATAATGATTTATAAATTGTGCACAGATCAGATTTCGCATGAACCCACAAAGATGAGAATGTAAAGTAACTTGTGTTTTTATGTTTCAAAAAGAGATGGTGATACAGAGGCAAAAGTTCCGCAGCTTTAAATGGATAGTTGAAAATTCTATCATGAATTACTCAACTTCAAGTTGTTTCAAACCTGTACTCATTTCTTTGCTCTGTTGAACACAAAGAAAGATATTTGGGAAAATGTTAGCAACTGAGATTTTTGGGGATCTTTTTTTAAGATATTTTGAAGAAAAACAAACAGTTCTGGGGCACCTTTGTCCATTTTTGACCACCACAGAAATGTCAATTGCTAACATTCTTCCAAATATCTTTCTTTGTGTTCAACCAAACAAAAACATTTACACAGGTTTGTAATTACTTGAGATTGAGTAATTCATGACAGAATTTAAATTTTGGGGAGGAGTATCCCTTAAAGAACTTGACGCATGATCACATTATACATGTGCCTAAAACATGACTTATTACATAAAATTCAATCTTGATATTTTTCAGTCAACCTGCATTTTCCCTAATAACATTCATGCTTTTGGTAGTTCCAATTAAACGCACCTTTTCTCTCACTATAACTCTATCCAGAAGGTCCCGGAGGTTCTGCTTCTGCAAGAGAAGGTCCCACAATCCAAAAGCATATTTTTATATAGTAATATTTTGTTGTTTGGAGTAGAGCACTCCCTTACTCAAGGACAGCGGTTAACGTAAATGGTTGTATAAAACTGACCTGAGTGGTATACAGGACGTCTGAATGTATTCCACCCCTGCGCTCTCTCATGATCAAGATCAGCACACTGTAACCTTGGGGATTTGTTATTATGATCATGGAGAGATTATAGAACCCAATCTGAAACAGTGACCTTGCCAACCACAGCAATTCAGAAACCACACCCTCTTGTCATGATGGCTACATTAGAGAAGCTCATAACATTCCCCTGTGCACACTCACACTCAAATACTTACACAAATGTCTACACACACATTCTCATATGTTTCAAAACAAATGGTTATACAGACACATAACCCGTCCATGTCCCCAGAAATACAGAGATCGAGCTACAACATTTAAATGGTCAAGCTCCTTTGCCTGAAGAGTGGTAAGAGAGTAGATTCATCTGTGATGGAAAATATCACAAAAGATTCCAAAGCCTATAATACATGGAGGGATTTGCTCAGAGACAAAGAATATTTAATGAGATGCTTCTTTTCAAAGTAGGCTATACAAGTCTGCCACATGTGTGCTGGTTTTGTGTGTTTTGCAGAATTGTACAGTAGTAGTGATTGTTACAGGACACATGAACAAGAAGAACTCATTAAAATAGAAGCCCGACCAAACTGTGGTCCTCTCCTCATAATGATGTTGCACTTTACACTTTATCAAACGTCTGTCTGTTCAAGGTTCACTCCACAGTTGACATGCTTTCTCTTAAACAGGTTTTGTATATTCAGTTGAGTGGAAAGATGCAAAGGTGCATTCATACACCAGGGGTTTTTCCTCTTTTTTTAAATAGGCTGAACTGAATTATAGGCTGTTCTTTAAAAACAGCACCAGTTATTCAGACACTACAAAAGACCACATTTTTTATCAAATTTAAAACTTGTTTTTTAACCCTACAGTAGCCTATATATAGCATACTTCCACATTTATTAACAGTGATTTTAAGTTTTTGTGTGTATAGGCTATGTAGTAATCTTGTTGCATTCACGTGCTACAGAGAAACGTCGTCTAGACAAGCCAGTTAAACTAACCGAATTGTAGCATCAAAAGATGTCTGCTATATTTTTAGCTCTCTTATAGTCCCGATAATTAACTGTATAATTGTGCTTTGGTACAGGTCTCTGGTGAAATTGAAACGAAATGTAATTTTGCGACTGTGATGGGAGCACCGCATCTGCGACATTGCCGTCTGGGCAGCTGATCCCGTGAATATCTTTAATTCAGCTTGTTAAAAGCAAGAGTTTGAAGTTTACTCTCACGGTGTGTTTCTCAGAGTCTCAGAGCGAAGGCCGCTGATGCTTTTGAAATGACTATAATCAGGGCACATCTGGATTTCCCTTTCATGGGCGTTTAGAAGATGCTCGTGATTGACATGTCGGGTAGTTTCGCTGCAAGTTGATGGTAGGGTCAAGACAATATGAGCATATTATTTTTAATTTATGGTTTAAAGGTTCTCATTTATATTCGTAATCTAATTCCTCACAGTTCTTTAAAACTTGACTGCATTCATGTGATTCACCATCGTGTTGTTAGACACAACTCGTTTGCCTGTGTGTGGCTGTAAATAGGCTACAGCAGTTGTTGAAATGCCACTAACATTGTAACACTGATATTTTTAGCAATTCAATCTATTTTCTGTGTATGCTCTGTTTTTCAATTACGGAAAGACATTACACATATTTCACATTACACATTATGAAACAATCTTGTACTTTTGGACATGACCTGCAGGCGGCGCTGTGGGTTAACCTGTGGGTGATTACAACAGTAAGTTAACTTCCGTATAGCTACCTAAAATATGTGTGAATATAATTTACTTAATTCAAATGAGACATATTTTATGCCATAACAAACATAATTTACCAGACAAAAAACGGAGATGTACAATTTGTTGTCCGCGCACTTGCATATATCAACATTTTTGGGGCAAGCAAAACTTTTAGAAAACGAGTCGAATATGCTATCGGCAGCAATAGAAACCATAAACGGAAAAAGCTCTTATTTTGAATGCTTGTCTGACTGGACCGGCATATGTATGGGTGGTGTTTTGTCGTTGCCTATTGATTTCCTCCAACAGTGCTGATGTATGAAGTGATTTTGACAAACTAACAATATCAAAATGTTCCCTTTGATGATCAGCAAACCTAAATTCTCTGCATCTCGAAAGAGCTCCAGCGTGTGTGGGGTGCTAATCCTGCGGTATCATTGTGCTTGCCCCTGTTGTTCATCTGTCTCGAACATGCCCCGGGGGTGCAAAGCACTGATGCCTCACCTCATTTCCTCGCTTTAATAAAGCAAGATGAATTGGACCATGGCGCGCACTAGTGTCGTGGTGCGCTCCCTTTATTGCGCAGCACATTAAAATGGAATGATGGCTTGAGTTGTGCTTTATTGTGAGTACCGCTTCTATTTACCAAGCATAACTGGCAATGAAAATGTGCCCTTAGAAACAAATATATCAGTCTGTTAAAGCCAAATGACTTAATCGAGTGGGAGTCTGAGCAGACGTAAGGCATATGCTACAGTGTAGACTTGACTTGCATTAGCAGTCAGCCTGCCATGCAGTTCTTGCATCTGTCTGCATATAGTCTGGAATATAATTCTTGTAGACCATATAGGCATATATTACTGTCCTGAATCGTTCTGATTGGTGGTAAATATCAGTTATAAGTTTTTGATGCAATATTTGAATTACATACAGTAACTGAATGTTTAAAATATTCAGATCACAAAGAAATATCAGCATATATTTTATTTTTAAGACATGTCTAGACAATCTCATACAGATGCAGAGCAGATTTAAACTCATGGCATAGTGTGGATGACATGGGCAGTCCTAAAAGGACCGGTTGACTGAGATAGATCAATCTTTGTGTTTAGCCCTGAGCCTTAGAGAAGACCAACGCACCCCACCAGTCACGCATGGCCAGACCTTGAATAGGTGTGATCTCCCATCATCAGGGGATGATTTAAAGGTTAATCAATTGATTTTAAGTAGATCTTATAATTTGAAATCGAAGGTCGGAGTTTTAATAGCCGTTTGTCTACGACCAAAACAATTTAAGAGCAAATTAAAGCTATATATGAAAGCATTGGAGCCTATGCCCTTTCCTAATACGACTGGATCATAGAGGGAGACGGCGACTCGTGTTTTCATTGGGAGAGGCGAACTGTGCCGAATAAATTATAGTTGACATTTGGATCTTGATGAAAAGGTTGAGCCTGAGACACAGTAACTAAATAATGTTGAATGGTCAAATGCTCCAGGCAACATTTCAAAATCCATTTCCCCTGCAAAACTGCATCGAGTAGCAATAAGACGCCTTTAATTGGTTCGCCCACTGAGTAAACCTTTCTTAGATGCGGGCCATTTCCTCCGGGCTCCCGTTTGTATGCTGCGCAATTTAAAGCATGTAGTCCAGTCTCTTGTTTAACGCTCAGAACTTCTCGCAGTTGTAGTTATTGTCCTGTGCGGTAGGTCTATCAGCGTTTCTGGGCCTTTCTTAATTTAGCCTGTGGTAATGCTCCCCCTTGCTTCTACATAATGGATGATTCTGCACTCCACCATGCAGGAAAGGTTTAATTAAATCATATTCCAATCATAATCCATGTTGTTAATTAAACTACTGGATAATTTATAAGTACAAAAAGAGGGTATTTATTAGCTGCTCTGCGGTGCTGGTTCCATCGCAGGCACCCCCCATCCCCCATCCTTTCCTTGTACTATTGATGCCTTCACATGATTGATAATGGGACGGTGACTGCTGTACTATTTGTCTAATGGTGGTGCAATTAAATCCCCTTGTAAATGACCCATGCCTCATTTCATCCTAATCTATGGAATTTTGATTGAATTTGTCAGCGTTAATTGAAAAATACAGCTATTTAATGTCTGCATTGCAGTTGTGTATCAGCCTGCCTTTAATGAGACTGTGTCCCCGTGACCCTGGGGAGGGGGTGAGGGGATTGCCCTTGATTCGGCAAGGAGGTGGAGGTGGGGGGGATCGGGGTCAAGGTTTTTAGGGTGCGTGCAGGGATGGTCCCCAAAGATTAGGACTAATGATTACTGTGACCAGACAAAACGAACATATTCCCTTTAATTATGTAGACCAAATCATGTACACATGACCAGAGACTTCACAAACATGGAGACACATTTATTGATCAGTAAAGTAGGTCTGTTCCGCTGAATAATTCATTACTTAAGCTCAGCCCAAACCGCCCCTCCCCATAATAATAATAAAATGTTTTTAAAAATCCCAATAAATCATTGTAATTCACATAAACTGATGTACACTTTATTTAAAAGAAAAATATACAAATAAAGAAAATGTGAAAAATATGACACCGTTAAGTCTTTCGGTCTAACATTCCATAATAGTCTCGACCACATTCACTAGGGAACTTGACTATGTATTTATGCAGAGCAGATTGAATCTATGTTTATCTATGTGAGAAAACAGTGTGTGGGGGGCTATTAAATGCACAGAGATCAGGGGTCTTACATCGTGAGTTGTCTGAAATGACATGTAGTGATGACTAACTGCTATATAGGGCTCATGTCCTTATGAACTGGCCAATGTCAATGTCAGCTGTGTAAGGAGTGTGAGACGTTTACTTTGTCCCCAAAGGCACTAGCATTGCATGTAAGGACGTTTTTTTCCGTAAAATAAAGTGCTTAAGGTGTTTATATTAAACAATATTATGTAATTACCATACAGAATTGAATGGGCTCTATTTGTTGCAGTCTACTTATTTATTCTATATTATAAACAGACTTTTTATAATATATGGCAATGGTATGATATATACCATTGCCATAGATTCCAAATGTTTCATATTGTGTAAACATTTTAATAGCTTGCTTTTAAATCATGCTTTATTAATGTCCATAAGTCTGTAATGTACATTCTGAACTTATGGCATAATTTAAATACAGGTAGAGGATTAATTTGTTTACAAATGTTTAACAATTAAATAAACAAAATAGTTAATTGGGAACTATTTTCACTTTATAGCTACGTTCTCTATTTTTGTGTTTATTCTGTGTTAATGCGCGTGTACATATACAGAATATGACAACCAGTAGTGTGAATCTCATTAACTAGAATGCAGAAAAACCGTTACATCCAATGGCAATACGAGTTTTAAAATATAGGCTACTTCAAATCATTTCACATGATTCTTGTTTTGACTGTTCGGGAATGTGAGACTGTTAGTGACGTTCTAATTTAAGAGATGGCAGGCGCGCTCGGGGCTCTGGCGCGTCAGGACAGCTCCGCGCAAACGGATAGATTAGACCAATGGAAAGCGCGAAGACGCGGTGGGCGTGACCACGGCGCATGGTGGAGACGCTTAAACCGAAGGAGCGTAATTCAAACTCGCACTGCAGAAGATGATCACAGCTGATGCTGCGAGGAGAGATTTATTGTGACTTCTATCAGGTCGAAATGAAACGCGGCCAAGCAAAGGGCGAAAGGACGTTTCGATAGCTCAAGGGAGGACGGTAAAGCTCATCTGAGATGCTCAACCAGAAGTTTGACCATTTTCAGCAAAGGATTTCCGACGCTTTATTGTTGTGCGTTTTTGCGTCAGTGCGCTTTTTCTTACAATAACGAAAAAATCGAAAAGTCGAAACACAGATGCAACGGTTTTATGCTCTGCACACAGAAATAGCCATTCACAGGAATATCAAACTCATACAGCCTGGCAGCGTATGACACTGTGAAACAGTGAGCTCACCATCCGAAAAGAGCAGGAGAGACAGCTGCTTCCACAGACTTCAGGACTTCACATACTGTACATATAAGATCATATGAGTGCAGCTTTTAGTACGCCGTTCATGATGATGCAGCGTCCGGTGGGAAGCACCACTGCGTTCAGCATTGACTCTCTCATCGGGGGTCCACCGCAGCCCAGCCCGGGACATTTCGTGTACACGGGCTATCCCATGTTTATGCCATACCGGTCAGTGGTGTTGCCTCCACATCCACCACCCCCTCCACCGAGCCTGCCTCAGAGCGCTCTGCCCCCGACCCATCCGCACCACCCGATACCGGGCTTACCCAGCGGGTTCTGCTCCAGTTTGGCGCAGGGCATGGCGCTCACGTCCACTCTAATGGCAACGTTACCCGGCGGGTTCTCAACCTCGCCATCCCAACAGCACCAGGACGCAGCGAGAAAGCTGGGATCTCAGTCAATTCACGCCATGTTCGAAAAATCTCAGGATATTCGTTTGGATAGGGAGGACGGAAAGACGTTTCAAGCGAAAGATTCGACAGCCCTCTCGTCATTCCACGATTCCCAGACAGTGCACACCTCTACAGGTGAGATGAAACAAGCAACGAAGAGGTCGAAGAAGCATAATATTACAGTAAAATTAAAATAATAAATCTAAGACCAGATCATCAATTGTAAGATTATGCTATTACCACTGAAACTCAGCTCTTAAATTGCATGCTTAATACTGTCAAATCTTAAAATAATTGAAACAAATGATTTTCAGTTCATTATTATTATATGCTTTTTGAACATTCAGAATCACTTGCTATCTATAAATACTTTATACTAAAATTAATGGTATTTGTCATTGAAATTATTTATACCCGAGGTGTTCCGACAAGGTATAAGTTAAGACGGATACAATAAAAGGTCATTATTGTTACTCAAAAATTTCAGTGTCACGCACGTGAATTAAAGGCCCATATCAAGTTTTTCAGGAATACTGCCTGAGGCCGAGCTGCCATCAATGACTAAATTAGCTCATTTTAATTGAGGGATGAAGAGGGCCAGCGGTGTTTAAATGTCCATAAAACTGTAAGCAAAATTCAGTGTCGCCTGGATCATTTATATGTATGCAGAGTAAAATAAATGGAGTCCAACATTATTATAGTCTACGTTTCGAAAAGGGTAAAAGTTCATGTGTAACTGTTTAAAAAAATAAGCCTGCATGTTCAGGAAATGCATAAGATAAATGACAAATATACAATTCTTTAAAGTAGATTTTAGAAGTTTAAGTGAAGCACGTGTTCTCCTAAGGGATCCATCAGCATGCGTAATTGCGCGTAAAAGTGATAAACAGATGACGTTTAGCCAAATAGACTATATTAACATCCATAAAAAACACGAAGTACTCTCCGATCAAAATTAAACGAAAAACGCACCGCTTGTTTCTTTCAATAATTTATAGAAAATGTAATCTCAGAATACAAACTTTTTCTATAAGGATTTTGAATTGATGGAAAACAATACATATGCTGTTTTCTCGAGGCAATTCCCAATGTAATTCTGTTTTTTATTCTCACCAATGCACAGTGCGAGGTCACAGCAAAGATGACGCGAAGGAGGATGAGTGTCACAGGAAAGACGAAAGTTTCTCCATGGACAGTGATTTAGATTACAGCTCTGATGATAACGCGCCCGGTAACGCCATGTGTCAAAAAGAAGACGGGGACAACAGCGGAGGACTGGACGATGGCATCCACGGTGGGAATGGGTCCGGGAACACCACGGCCACCGGGAAAAATCGGAGAAGGAGGACGGCTTTTACGAGTGAGCAGCTCTTGGAGCTGGAGAAGGAGTTTCACTGTAAGAAATATCTGTCACTTACAGAACGGTCACAGATCGCCCATGCCTTAAAGCTCAGCGAGGTGCAGGTCAAGATCTGGTTTCAGAACCGGAGGGCCAAGTGGAAACGGGTCAAAGCGGGCAACGTGAACTCCAAAACCGGAGAGCCCTCCAGAAACCCTAAAATTGTGGTGCCCATTCCGGTGCATGTTAGTCGGTTTGCGATACGCAGCCAACACCAACAGTTAGAACAGGCCAGACCATAATACACTGGGTTCGGTGGAGACCAAGAAAAACAACAGAGAGTACACAAATCAACAAGTAGTAAATATGACCAAACTGTTCTTGAAGCTGAGGAGTCTTAGGAACCCATGGGACAATCTATAAAACTGACTGCATTGTAACTGTTTCTGATTAAACTGAGCTGTTCAAACTGGGACAAAGAAGCTACAAAATCGGCTCAAACGAAAGGCTCATATGGGAGAAACTGCAGTTTTATTTCCGACTGTTTGGACCAAATATGAACACATTTTAGATCATGAAATCCCAATGTGTATTTAAAAGAAAAGAGGCAGGACGAGTGAATCAAGTCAAGCTTTTTGTTTAGTTTCGTGACTGTCTAGTTCATGTGTTTTTGGCAGAGATAAATATTATCCTAAAAGGAGCACTTCTGGTCTCTGCTCAAGCACACAATTTAATTCAGTTAATACTAAAATTAACACAATTTATAAAACCACCTGTTAAATCTTTTCTCTTTATTTTTAAGACAAGTATGTTTGTTTTTTATTGTTTCTTTTATTTACAGTTTTTTCTGTAACATTTTAAGTCGTCACGGGCGCGCTGCTAATTTATTTAATATTGTGAGAAAATCTTGCTAACGTTTTTTGATTTTACTGACTTCAGAAATATTGTGTGGATTAAAGCTGGACCATAAACAATTGTAAAGAAATGTGTCCTTTCTTTAGATGCTTTGAGTGGCCTGAAAGGTCGATTTATACGCCATGCGTAAATTATAGATGATGATGGTGATTATGAATAATAACAATAATAACCTTATAGGTCAGCGTATCGAATTTCACTACTATTTTTTCTGTCCTTAAATACAATGAATCTGACGCTTGACAGGTTGGAATCTGGTAACAGAAGGGTGTCCTAAATTTTAGGGTCAGGGTAAGAGACACCTAGAATCCCACAGACTGTCCCGTACATACAACCCTATGCTTTGACCTTATCTGTCTTATATGAGGTGAAAACACCCAATTTTGATCACAACGGGCAGTCAAGGATTCATGGCTGTCTAAATGAAACCAAAATTCTCCAGTTATTAATGCAATCAAATTACAGCCTATTTGCCTTTCTCGGAATTCTGAGATTTCCCATAAAATAATAAAGCGAAAATATATCAACATTAGGCCTATATGTTTTTAATTCACTTTACACAAATTATAAAATATAAGTAAATGTTTTATTTCATATGTAACAGCGTTTACAAATTTGGCGAATTTAAAAAGGCCATATTATCGATTGATGTCAAATAAAAATCTTCAATGTCACAACTTTGCACACACAGGCTTAAAGCAACCTAATTTGAGTTTGAAATATATAGATATATATATATATATTAATTTAGGAGTATTTATTCAATTGTAAATTATTAAGAACCTCTTTAATATTTGTCATATTATAAGATGATTGGAAAGATTATTTTTATTAAGTACAAAATGTAAATAAATAATATGTAATCAAATAAGTAAATAATTATGATTGTAATAGTGGCCATTCTGCACATTTTAATAATAGTATTAGGCAATAAAAGTAGTAATAGTAACAATAGTAAGCAAGTAATACTACAATGTGTAATGCACAGAACCATTAAATGGCAAGTACATGTTGCTTTCTGTACAAACTTTTGAAATGTATATCTATGCAGTAGTAAATACATTTTTTTTATTGAACTGACTTATACTAATTTCTATTCCACTTTTAAAAATAGCTGTATGGTTATACAAGGAACCTTTAATAGCAAACGCTTTGCATAAAGGCTCTTTATAATGGAAAAAGGTTTGTTACACTAAAAAGGTAAGAAAGAAATTGTTTCTCCACTGTATTTCTTTGTGGAGCAAAAAATGGCATCACTGCAAAGAAACCTTTGAAGATGTTTTATTTTTAGGAGTGTAGAGGAAATGATAAATTAGTGTTGGTAGATTTATTGTTGTACTGTGCATGTTTTGAGCACTGCTATAGATCAGATACCAGTGTCTCATCATTGACACACACACACATTAACCATCAAACTAAACAAATAGAAAATGCACATTGGACAGATGTATTCAACCTGGGCAGAAATCTGTTAAAAGAAATGTAAAAATATGACAATTGTCTCTATGAATTTCTTGCAAATTGTAATCAAGGCTGCTTGTGGCACCTGGCAGATAAATGGGGCAGGGGAGGGGTCGGCTCGGGCCTCAGCTTTTCATTCCAGCATGTTCCTCCTGCATTAAATGAACAGCGTCAAATTAACCCCCAATGATTAATCCTGACGCAGAACACGGGCTTCAGAACCAATACAGCTGAAACACACATGCTTATATGTTTCTGTCAGATCTGAATAAAACAAAAGTGAAAATACACAACAGATGAATCAGTGACAAGATTGAAATAAAATACATGATTTTAGTATACTTCTGTCTACATGTAGACATTTTTAAATCTAAATGATTTTCTTTAAATTATTTTAATTAACATTAAAAATGAATGATCCGCATATTGGGAAAACCCTATAGTTTAAAAAAAACAATTTATAAAATTTGTATCTTATGCCAAACCTGTGATTTGTTTTATTGTGAAAGTATAACATCACAAAATTTCTGCTTTTCCTTTCAGTTTTTTTTAAATTAGGCTATTGATACCAAGAGTGATTTTATCAGAACAAGCACAACTGCTATTAATAACTAAAGATTATCTTTTTCAGTGAGCATTCAGCAGTCAGTCTGTGCATGTGTGTGCAGCGCATTATCAGGGATGTGATCTGGATGTGCTCTTTTTTCCTCTGAACATTTGGATTATCATCACAACATGATGGTGCAGCTCACGCCTCATTTCAGGGCTTCTCTAGCATTTCTAATGCCATTACTGTGTGTGTGAGAGGGACACACACACACACACACGCACACACACACACACACACGCACACACACGCACACGCACGCACACGCACGCACGCGCACGCGCGCGCACGCACGCACGCACGCACGCACACACACACACACACACACGCACACACATCATGATAGATGAACAGCTCTGTTAATGCACTGAACCAGTGCTGTGCCTCATTGGATTTCTAAGTGGAACTGATTTATGATGAGAGATGATCAGACTGGATCTGGACAAGATGCTTCAGGGTTTTGTGGATCTGGACCACTACTGACATTTTAGAAATTAATTTCCCATGGCTCCTTTACCCCACGACAGCAGATCCTCAACCGCGTACAAGCTTAAATGTTTGTGAAAGGAATAATAAGAAAACAAACACGCTTCCTGTCGCTAACTCATAATCACGCTACCACTACCCCCTGCACACAAAACACTTCCTTTTTCAAAAGATTGCTCTTTTTTCACCCTGCCTTGTCTAATCTCTTTAATTACATCTGTTTTCCTGGGCCGCTGAGACCTCTTTTGTCCTCCCTGTGAGGGGGCTTTTGTGGGGGAAGATTCACCCCCTGCATCCCCTCCTCAGATGCTTTGTGGAGCTGCGGCTCTCTTCCTGAGAGGGAGAGGATGAGAAGGGGATTAGAGGATCTTTATCTCATTAGAGCCACGGTGAGTCGCCAGGGACTGGCTTTAACGCCTTCATCTGCCCAGCGCGGAGGTTAGGGAGCAGACCGCACCCACTGAAATGACCCAAACTCGGTGTCATGGCTGCGGACACGTGTATGCGTGGGCATGTCCTTACTGACCTGACAGGTGATTCAGGTAGCCACATATGAGAAATTCAAATACAAGTTTTTACCAAAGGTTTCACCATATTGATAAGTCAGATGTCAATATTTGGTGGTTTGAATAGCCATGCGTTGTTTTTTGTGTGTGTTTTTAAAGCAGGTTTCCAAAGTTAGGTATAAGTGAATTGTCACATCCATGCATGCCACGTCACAGCCAATATTTTTATAACTATTTTATGTTCTACGTAGAGCCATCTCTTCTCTATTTGTTGGGTATTATTGCTTTTGGTTTGTGCATTTTAATTCACCGAAATTCTACAAAGCATGTTGTCTCTCAAAAACGTGTCCTTTTTTGTCACATAACCCATGAATTTTTCTTTCTTTTAAAATAGAAACTCGTGCATAGACTGATATTTTTCTGATGTCTGGACTCCATCATCAGGTATTTAGTCAAATATAAACAGATGATTCAATATACAGCACTGGTAAGAAATACATTCTCTGAGAATTTACATTTCAAGTTTTGACTGATAATGTCACATCTATAACATTGTAATTGCCCTTATGATGTGGTATTTGAGAACTTTGCTTTAGATTAAAAAGCAAACATTACATCAACAATGCAAACTGAACACAGTTAAAAAAAATGTACTCACATTTTAAACTAATCTTTCCTTTATATTAATGGATTAACACTTTGTCAATAAATGTAATGAATGGCAAGAACATTATATTAAGAAGCATTTTTATTGAAAAGAGACACATTACAGTATAAGACTCTGCATCAGGTATAATTTTTCAACACGGTACTGTACAGCCGACACAAACTCAATATAATAACAATAATAATTAGAAATACAACACCGATAATTCTAATAATGATAGATAGTTGTGATGCGGTTGGACTGAATGAAAGAACAAACACAAAACCCAAGTAGTGTGAGAGAGCCCCTCCCCTTTCAGATTAGCATATTCATTCATAAATAATTAAAGTCTCTCGGGCTTGAACGCATCAAGGATGCTGTCGATGAAATGAGGTAACAAACAAAAACAAACGAAACGTGTTACTACGTGTTCCTCAATTTTTTACATCTATTTACAAAGAAAGCTAGTAAGACTGCTGTAAAGACAAAGGCTATATTATGTTCAAGCGACTTGGAACGTACTGATGAATCCCACCGGTCGTGTGTTATTAGCGCAAGAGGTGGGCGTGATCCTTTGGTTGCCATCGCGGCATCGGTTGGATGTGGCTCCTTCATGCTTTCCACACTGAGTGGCTTATGGACTAAATGCCCAAAGAGGACGTGGAGAGGAGGTTCAAGTTTAGGAAAACTTGCTAAATGACTTGATCATATTAAAAAGGCAGACGCACTAGTGTCACCTATCAGGATACAGTCATTTTATGAAGACAAAGACATTTACACGGGAAGAAAACATTTACATCCGTTCATGCAAAACAAAAAATGAATTTCCACAGAAAAGCAGGGTGGACATTATATTGTGGGTTCTTTACAAGTGTTCTGTAGTGCATTTCGTCATAAATAATGGTTATTGTAGAAAAGCCTCTAAAAGGCCTGCTACGTTATATACAAGGCAAAAACGATGCACCTTTTCGAGCTGAAAATCAACTATACATCAATCCCGTCTCTTATCCTATCCTCAAGGCTCCTGTCCTTCAATGAATATGTTCAACTCTCACTCCAGTGAGAAAACTATTTACGTCTCTACATGACATTCCAAATACCAACTCAACTTTCCAGGTGGTTTGTAATGTAGAACATCAATCAAACATTACAAAGACTCGCACTTAAAATCTTTACACGTCACAAACCCTAAGTACCTTCACATTTCTACAACCAAGCAAAGTAAAAGGAGGCGAGAGTAAATAACCAAAGTCTATGAAATCATTTTGGAGTAGGTCAATATCAATATACTGTATGCCCTGAGACACAGTCTTGCATCGGCTTTTCGTCTCTCAATAAGAACAGCAGCTCAGAGCGCCAGGGTGAAATTATTACTTGTGTGTCTACCTGGCTGACATTTGGTTTCGTATTGCTTTAATATTCCTACATATCACTGACACACATTGAAGATAAAAGGTAAGGATGAAAATAAGGATTAAGAAAATATTTAGGAAAAGAGAACGTCAAGGACAGAAAAGTCAACGCAACTAGGCACACTTTTCATTTTATGAGAGACCTTAACCTGCCAATGAAACAAGGAGGTCGGGGAACATTTTTGTGGGTGATTCCATCAATACTACTAATATACTCACAATTGAGAAAACAACAGAATTAAGAAACGAAGAAAGCAGAGTATGTACACACAGGGATTGTAAAGCCAGCGAGCCCTTCTCTTCATTGAGACACTTGAGCTTCAGGACTCAAACAGAGTTCAGTGCACTGTGTGTGTGTGTGTGTGTGTGTGTACAGCAACAGGTGGAGATGACCTGAGAGAGGCAACACCTGTTATTGATATTCTGTGCTTGTGAGATCGGTGTTCAAATTGTCATACTAATAAGAAAAAATTTCAGTCCTGGATTATTTAACAATGTCAGTCAGTAAGATTATTCTGAATTTGTAACGCACATCTGTGCCTACATACTTCACTGTAACCTCAAATAATAAAGTAATAACATCAGACCTGATGACCTGTCATGCAGCATTCACAAACATCACGGATGGACATCAACATATTCGGCTTTACCTCTGCGAAATAAAATCTGAATTCCCTTTCATTTAAAACTTTAAGAATCTTCAGTTGGTCCGGTAATGAACAATAAAACAAACTCGACTCTGCAACAATGTGTGTACCGTTAAGACCAAAACGGTTTAAAAGAATACTACTGTCAGAATGTTTGAGAATTTGAGTATTTTCAAACATCAAAACGTTCTTTCACATTTAAAAGCAAAATAAACTAAGTAAACATAATGACCTGATGGACTGAATCGATGCACTGAAAAAAAGTGTGTAGAATGAGAACAGAGAGAGATTGTTAGGAAACAAAAGCATCATCGTTGGACAGAAAGGCCGGTGTCTTTGTGAGGTGGGGGTCAATGTGAACACATCCACACAGCAAACTTCTAGGTATTTTTTAGTCCCAGTGTTTTATAAGGTGTCCCATACTGTAAGTCATACTTTGGACTGCACACAAAAGGCAGAGGGCAGGTTGCTTATTAGTGTGTGAACGGCCTGTCGGTTAACTGACTCCAATTTCCCATCATGTACTTAATAGTGTCAACTGGCATGATCAAAAAACAGACTTGAGTTATTTTCACGTATGCATTTTTGTTCCATAATGCGGTGAGATGCTGGACACTGCCTCCCAAAATCCCATGTGATTTCCCATGCTGCAATGTTTTCAAACGGATGGCTTTGCAAAGTCAAGGTGCTGTCCTTTTTTATAAGAGTCAGGTAGGGCTGTAAGTGGCTCTTCTCATGCGTCTTCGCCACAGTCTGCTTGTGATTCTGATGTAGTAATGGAGCTGTACATATTTCAATGAGTGTTGATTGAAATGCGTGTTTGTGTGTATGGTTTCATTTGCATGTGTTTGATGTCTCATATAACTGCACTGTTCACGCTGGTGCAGCTGTTATTGCGGTTATTGTTCCTGCGTGACAGGTTAGGCGTGGCCATGAGCGGGTAACGCTCGTCGGGACAGCCATACTGGAGGAGGACGTCCATGCACTCCTGGCTGTTCGCTTGGCGTGCGTAAGCCAGCGCGGTGTTGCCGTGGGCGTCCCGTGCCATGATGTCCACCCCATACTGTACAGAGAGAGATGAGGGTTAAAAAGAAATCAAATACAAAGACAAGCTGAAAGATGATGTGTTCTACACGTACCAGTTTTGAGTTTAGTTATTGGTTGTGTTCTCACTATGCATGTTAGTATTTTGTAATGTTTATGTACAGTCTGACTTGTACACAATCCTTTTCAATTCTATACGGCTTCTGGAAGAAGCACAACCATCCATGTTTTCATGTCAAGGATTTTGCTCCGCCCACTCAAGGTGATGTAATAAATTGAAAGCTGGACAGTTTATGCGGCAGCAGCTGTTTTTGTGGTTATTCAAACAGTGCTCTCTCTCTCTCTTTCTCCACGTATGTGAGAACTTCCTTTCAATCAGATACAATTTGGCAATTTTTATAGAAAATTGATTATGAAAAGCACAAAATATAAAAATAAACTAAAATGTTGTGTTTATATAATGTTTGTGTACTGTGCATATTAATGTTGTATTTATAAACACACACATATACATATTTAGGAAAAAAGTACATTTTTTTGTTTATTCACATTTACCAATAATTAAATATATATATATATACTGTATATGTATGTATGTATGTTTATATATTTTTTACATTTGATATTTTTCTTAATTATATTCATGTATTTTTATGCGTTTATAAATACAAAATAAATATGCACAGCATATTTATAACCTGATGGTTATATTTATAACCTGATGGTTATGTTATTCTGGATGCGATTAATCGCGATTAATCGTTTGACAGCCCTAACATCACTCTTACACCTTTCACCATCACTCAGGTACCTTTGCCAGTACCTCATTGTAGGAATAAGAATGTTAGTCTTGATAAACCGGTGTGTTCTTACCCATATGAGTAACTGTGTGATCACCACACTCCCCTTGCGGCAGGCCAGGTGCAGGGCTGTCCGGCCGTCACCTTCCCCACAGGTTTCGTTGACCTCATCTCTGGAGCCATGGGCCAGCAGAATGACCACGAAGCGCAGGTCTTCCTCCGCCGTGGCCCGCAGTAACTGCTGTCCCAAAGTCAGTTCTGTGCACGTCAGCGACGCCAAAAACAACTTCTGCTCGTACTTGGCCCTGATCCAGCGCTCGCGCTCCTCTCTGAAAGAACACACACACACCCAATCTGGATTAAGACTCAAGCTTGAACGGTTCACACTGGTGCCATGTTTCCGTCTGCCTCTCATTCCAGATGACATTTAAAAGTCGATGGGATTCGTGTACAGTGACGGCGCTTTGTGATTTTGGGCACGGTGGCAAACATCTCCATCAAACACAGCGGTGTATATAGAAAACTACACAGAGCCGTGCGATACACCTACAGAAGACATTTAAACAGTTGTGTGAATCTCATAGAAATGCCTTGTATATATCATACCCCAAAATCATAATGATAAAAAGCAATTCAGATAAAGATGAATAAATAAAGACTTCTAAATGTGGTCAATTAAAAAAACTAGAGCTGTCAAACGATTAATCGTGATTAATCGCACCCAGAACAAAAGTTTGTGTTTCCATAATATTTATCTATGTACTGTGCATAATAATTTTGTATTTATAAATACAAACACATACACATGAATACATATTTAGGAAATATTTAAATATATTTATTTATATTTACCAATAATTCAAATTATTAATAAATGTTTATACATTTTTAGATTTTTCTTAAATATATGCATGTATGTGTATGTGTTAATAAATACAAAATTATTATGCACAGTACACAGATATATATTATGCAAACAAAAACTTTTATTCTGGATGCGATTAATCGCAATTAATCGTTTGACAGCCCTAAAAAACATTAAGAAATAACACCGTATAATAAATAAAACATAGCAGCTGAATGAAGTTAAGTGTAGGTATAAGAATGCAAGAGTTTGTGTTTGACATGTTAAGCGAGCACGTGGAGACCAGGAGAGGGTCATAACCAAACGTTGGGTGGTTTTATAGCACCCCTCCTCAAACTGTACTATGATAGCAGTAATCTCTGTTAATCCCTGCAGAGTAAACAGCCCCCTCAGACAACTCTGGATTAGTTCAGCTTCAACTCCTATCTGAGGGGCAGAGGGAGTGCCGAAACCCTTGGGGATGGGAAGGGAGTTGGGCTAGAGGATATTGAGCTGTTCCCTGAAACACAGCTGCCCCTCAGGGGGGGTCTCAACCCATGAAACCAGAGAACTGAGACCCTACAGTCACACTTCCTCCTCACAGCAGCACCTGGACTGAGACTCGATTTCTCGGAACAAAGTGGACAGGCAACGATGAAAGACGCTCGAGATTAAATCTGACCTTAACACACCAAAAACGGCTTCCATTTGCAGTTTTTAACTCATAGACTTTAATAAGAGTAGATGCTACACTGTAAAAAATTGCTGTTAAAAAACAGCCAAATTCTGACAGTAACATACTGTTTTTTGTTAAAACAGTAATATACTGTAGAAAACAATGCATCCTGGGCATTATTTTGCAGTTTAAGAAACTACTGTTAATTTACAGCCATCTGTCAACAGTAATCTACTGTTGTACTGTATGCAATGCATTGTGTGGGCTGTGTTAACCCCTTCAGACCCTGCTTCAATAAGAATGGACATTATGTCTTTTTTGGTTTAGACCAATAAAACTGCATGTTTCTATCATTTTAATAATGCCTCACAGATTGTTCACCAAGTTAATGGTAACCTCATTGTCTTGCCCCTGTTATATTTTATTTGATTATGTTATGTTTTTCAAAAAAATCTAAAGATATTTTAGAGTTGTACAACACAGGATTTTACTTATTTAATGTCCATCCCAGTGGACGTGCGGTCTTAAAAATTATAAAATGTCAGACTTTTTTGCACTCCAGCTCATTACACACAATTGGCATTTCACAAACATTGATCCCTTGATTACCAAGCACAAGCATAAATATGATCAAATCAGCATCAAGTATACGCAGAAACCCAACAGGCACAATCAGACATATAGGGCCTATATATAGGCTACACATGTGGTACACAGATTGAAATACTGCAAAAAATATGTTTTTTCCATTTACTTATTGTATTATTCAGTCCTACAATAAATATGTATTTTGTTAGCAATTTTTTTTACTTTGACTTCTATCACACTGTTTAGGTTTAAATTATAATTCACATGGTTAAAACATGCAATTTTATGTTGCTTCAGTTGGGGTTTCCAGTGTTGTGGATTTGAAAAAAAAACATACAAAATCGTGAAAGTTACCACAAATCCCATTTTTTACATTTGTTTCTAAATTAAAGAACAGTTAATGTCAACTGAATATTTTTGCATATCCTTTTAGCATAGGAAAATATCAGAGGGTAAATAACAGTACAATGCAGTATTTTTCTGGAGCATGAGAATTAGTTTTGTGAAAGTTCGTGATTGTTTCGTCAGTTCAGTAAGTTCACAATTCATTAGCATCCCGAATCATTTTCAGTCAGGTACTTTTGGCCAGGTGGAGTTTTCCCACAAATGTCAGACTTTTCTGTCCGAAGAGGACCCACGCGAGGATGGACCATCCGTAGCGCTTTATCTGCACCAACCTGCATTTGCACGTTCAAATTACACGGTAAATAAAGCATTTTTTTTACTTTTATCGAGAGTATGTGGTTCAGAAAGGAAGTATTATCAAGTAATGTTTGAAATTGCTGCCTAACAAGCTGTAGTTAGTAACGTACGCAATTTAAAAAGGGCTCGTCATGTCCGAGATATAACCCAAATGTTCATATTTACTTGCATTTTACAGACCCCAAGTTTTATCGGCTTGTTTTCTCATCTTTGAACTTTCAAAACTGTGGTTATTGCAAACTGGCTAACGTTAGTAATCTTAAACAGTCTGTTGCTAATGCTAATAACAGTAGCTGCAAATCACCACTAAACGTAATGTTTGAAATTGCGATGATTTTCCGTTTAAATGTGGCTTATGTTTGAAAGGAAAGCAAACTGATAGTTTGAGTGTTTAGCAAATACAGATCGATTTAGCATCACTTGCGTAATGATTAGACATGGTGGTGGAAAAAAATGAGAGGGAAGAGAAAAATATTTTTTAAAGCTTTTGCGTTATCTTGCAAAACTTTTGCGTTCACGCGAGAAACATTGCGTTCTCTTGCAAAGATATTTGCGTTATCTTGCAAAACATTCAAACGTCCTGTTGTCCCGCTCCGTACATTAACAATGGAGCGGTTTATAGTAGATTCCCAATAACTCGTGAGCTAAACGTTGTTATAACACAAATAACACACAATTCCTTAGATTAGGATCTACATCCCAGTTAGGGGTGGAGCCGAACCCGAATATGGTATTCTGAAAGCCACAAATAGCGTGTTTTTTACAAATACTTATTTCGAACAAATGCTTAAAAAAAATATTTGTATTCGGGAACAAGAAAAACTTTATATCAAAAAGCTGCGTTTTCTCATGAGACCGCAGTGCACCGCATGAGTGAGTGAGTGACATTCAGGAGTCGGGGGGGTGGGGGTAAAAGAGGTGACTGACACAGGCTGCTCCACACAGCAACAGAGAAGGCTCGGCTGAGCGAAAAAAGACTTTACTGCGTGCATCACTATTTTTGTTGAATAGATTTTTGTACCTTAACTGGGTTCCGGAGGCAGTTTATAACTTTCGGGAAGCGGAGTTTGATCGGGAGATTATTCCATTACGCTGCATTATTGACGTCTGCAGTCGGGTGCTCTCATGTTCGCTCTGTTTACTAGTGATGGGTCGTTCTTGAACGATTCGTTCATTTTGAACGAATCTTTAATGTGACTCGGGAAGAACGAGTCGTCTTATGGAGTGATTCGTTCAGTCGCGCATGCGCATTGCGCAACATTCTATGGGTCCTGTACTGGAATTCAAGAAGAACGAACGATTCAAACCCGAAGACTCGAGAGGTGAACTAATCAATTCTCTTTCCGGCTCTGACTGCATTGGTTTAGCTTACGACGCTGTCACGTCATGAACGAAGGAGTCAAACCTGAGGACTTGTCAGATATGAGGTGTGGTGAGCTAATCATAGACTAAAGACCCAGGTAAACAATGAATTAATCTTTTCTGTTTCTTATAGCATTATAGTTTTGTATTGTTTGTAATGTGATCAACGTTTGCATAAGTAGTAGATGTGTTAGGAAAGTAACATGTAACATTTTAATTATATTTTGCTAAAATGAACGAAATGAACGATATGACTCGAAAAAAGATTAGTTCATTTTGCTGAACGAGACTCAAACTTCCCATCACTACTGTTTACGTACACTATAACGTAAATTAGAAGTGTAACGCAAAAAAATTGGATTTTTACGCCTATTTTGAATTTTACTCGAATACAAATACAAATACTTTCCCCCCTCAACAAATACAAATACAGATACAAATAACGGCTGCTGTGCACACCCTTAATCCCAGTCTTCCTCAAAACGAGAATATAAATTGATATCATCTGAGCAGGCGACATGGACAAGTCCAAAGGAACCATATGCAAAGTGACTGTAAATCCGAAAAGCGTTACTACAAAAATAGTAATTAATAACTTAAATGTTACACACTGAAGTCTCACCAAATTCAGTTTACACATTAATGCTCTCCTGCTGAATTTAAACTGGTTTTAGTTATACTACAGTATGTAACACTGAAGTTAATGACTATTATTAGTAGCCTAATGATATTCGAGTTTTGCACTTTGCAGAAGATCCCTTCGGAATTGTCTCAGCCGGCTCCCGCCTGAGATCAATAAAAGGCTCGATTTGTGGAAAATTAAGTTAAAGTTCATTGTTTACATTACATAGAATGAGGTGTAATTTGTGTTATAAGAAAGTTTAGCTCACGAGTTATTGGTCCGGGAATCTGCAACTATAGACCAATGTTTATGTAGCCTATGGAGCTAGTCTTAAATTCCGCCAGCGGGACATTAAACATGAAGTGTTTGCGAGATAACGCAAATATGTTTGCGAGGGAACGCAAATATCTTTGCGAGAGAACGCAATGTTTCTCGCGTGAACGCAAAAGTTTTGCGAGATAACGCAAAAGCTTTAAAAAATATTTTTCTCTTCCCTCTCATTTTTTTCCACCACCATGTCCCTAAAAGGGCTCCGTATAATACTGATATTGGTCACATGGAAAAAAAGCCATTTATTCTCGTCTCATTTCCGACATATTTGAGCCTTATATTGCTGCATATTTAGTGTTCAGTGTCAACGCTTATCTAAATGTTGATTAAATTTAATTTGATAATTTTTTTGTTTTCTTCTGTTTTACAGTGTTCCATGGAATACCTCAGGGAGAAAAACAAGCAACCAACGTTATGGTCATCTGCAACAGATGGTTGATGGATAGTTCCTAATTACATTTTTGAATGCCAGCACCTTCAGTATCTCATAAGACTCTTAATAAATGTACTCTCATGTTTTAAATATGTCAAGTTTAAAGGGGGTAGCCTCTGTTATTTAACCTGTTTTATTGCCGTTGTTTTTAAGTTTCAATTATTTGTTTTGCTACTGAAAAACTTGACTTGGTTGCTTGGTACTTGAGTCATTCTTTTTTTTGTGTTGCTGCTCTTAAATAAAAAAAGTTGTTTATGTCCTTTCTAAAACATTTGCTTATAATTTTATTAATATTTTTTTATTATAGATATTTTATGTTAAGCAGACATGTGTAGCCCAAAGGACAATATTGTGCAATAAAGATGAAGTTAAAAAACAGCTATGTACTGTCGTTAATTCAGCAATATTACAGCAATATACCGTAAAATAATTTCACAGCATGAATAACGTAAAATTACGGTAAATTACTGGCGTCTCTGCTGCCAGCATTTTACCGTTAAATACGGGAAAAACAGCAATGCATTGTATTTAGTTTTTACAGCAATATACCGTAAAACAATTTCACAGCATGAATAACGTAAAATTACTGGTGTCTCTGCTGCCAGCATTTTACCGTTATTTTACAGAACAATTTTTTACAGTGTACATATGTGCCTGGTTTCACAGACAAAGCTTAAATCTAGTCCCAGACTAAAATGAATGTTATGAATGAATGAGCTGTCTTAACTGAAAATAACTTGCCCTGACATTTCTAAAAGTATATCAGTGCCATTGTTTGTCTCAAGATGAATAACGATAATGTTTATAAAAGGGATTTAGACCTAGTCCTGGCTTAAGATAAGCCTTGTCTGTGAAACCAGGCAATGATGTTAGTCTTGTGTCAAATAAATGTACTTGCTTAATAAAGTACAAACTTATTATTGTTAATTGCAATAATAATAACAACAATAATAATAATTGATGCAAGTATCTGGCACTCCAATATTCCAAGAATTGACCCACAATATCCACTAGTTGTGCACTAATATTAAATACGATTCGAAATATCATTACAATATTAAATAAATAATCAAATTATTTATGGTTTTAATTATGCATTATTTATATTTATTATTAATTAATGTAAATAATAATAACAATAATAATAATTATTATTTATTTATTTTGTTAATTATGAAATAGCCAAATATTACAAATATATAATAAATCAAAATACAGTTAGGGCCATAAATATTTGGACAGAGGCACATTTTTTGTTATTTTAGCAGTGTATCAATATGTTTTCGAGTTACAGTTTTATAATAGATATTGTCTTAAAGTGCACACTCTCAGCTTTATTTAGAGTGTATTCACATCCAGATTAGCTGAAGGATTTAGGAATTACAGCTCTTTAATATGAAATATGAATTGTCCGGATGTTGTGAAGGTGTTTTTCTTCATCATGGAGAGGATAATGTCATCATCCCCCACTTTTATCTCATATGGACGCCCAGGATTGTTTTGTTACTGAGCTCAGCGGTGTGTTGTTTTTTTCTTAGAATGTACCAAATTGTTGATTTGGCCGCTCTTAATGTTCCTGGCATCTTTTTGACGGATTTGTAGTGTTTTTGAAATCTAACTATGGTCTGTTTCACTTGCATGGCAATCTCCCTGAACCCCATGATGTGGGTTCACAGCAACAGCTTCCAAATGCAAACACCACATGTAGAATCAACTCCAGACCTTTAACATGCTTCATTTATGACAAAATTATTTAAGGAAAAGCCCATACATGTGAATAAAACATCTTTTTATTCAACTGTCCAATTACTTTTGGTCCCTTGAAAAAGGGGGGCACTTCATATTAAAGAGCTGTAATTCCTAAATCCTTCAGCTAATCTGGATGTGAATACACTCTAAATAAAGCTGAGAGTGTACACTTTAAGACAATATCTATTATAAAACTGTAACTCGAAAACATATTGATACACAGCTAAAATAACAAAAAATGTGCCTCTGTCCAAATATTTATGGCCCTAACTGTATCAATTTATTAAGAATCATTTTTTTCATTTGATAGTATTAGAAATTATTTTTTGTTCATTATTATGAATATAATTTTTTTCAATAATCAAATCATCTATTATTTAATTATTTTCTTATATTAAATATTAAAATTTATTATTCAATTATTAGTAGTATTATTTATTTTACTCATTTGCAATTATGTACATATTTACAATTTATTTCATAATATATCAAATGTTAGTGTAAATCTGTGGTCTATAAACAGTATAAAAATAAAAAATAATTAAAGAAAAAGAAATATTACACTCGCCAAAAAGGATTACAATTCCCCAACTGCTCGAATTAAATTGAATTAATCTGGTTTTGTCCTTCGGAGCTCTGAGGATCCCTCGTGTCCCTTTGTTTACACGCAGCTAGTGTTTCAGTAGCGTGTGAGTTTCAGCTGTTGTAAGACAGGAAGTCCCAGCCCTGATGAACTGCAGTGCAGAGTGACTCAAAGGGTTAAACTCAGACACCCTGATTACAAATTAGCCATGTATGGATGTCAGGGGCCGGAGTGCAGAGGAGATAACATTTTATCAGAGAGGCAGATGGATAAAAATAGGTAATCAATAGCCTGGGGAATCGATGGTTTAGTGACATCCTTCTTAATCAAAGTAGCAAAGCCATGCTGACGGACCTGAACCCCCACTGCACGCTCAAAGATTTTCTGTCTGAGGCCACAGCTGAGCATCACGGCCCGGCTCGCAGTCACAAACCACACACAAACCTACACATGGCATGTAACAATCACCTGTAGATGTCAAAGTGATCTTGTAGACGTTTGACCACCAATATAATGTCTGATCCACTTTGAACCCACAGAAATGGGTTTTCTGACCCGCTTGCCCAGTTTTTCATGCAACTGTCTGAAAGGTATGTTCATTTTATAGCAAAAGATAAAAAACTGGATCAGTATGAATGCAGAGAAAACACACAGGAGGGATGAAAGAGCAGGAAGGAGAGGCAGATAAGACATGAGCTGTAGCATCTGTGGGAAAGTCGAAGAATTTTATTAACTGTGTGTGCTTTCGGGAGGGGGGACGTTCCGGGTGCCGCTGGTCAGCCCAGGGTGAGTGAGAGGGCTGGCGCAGGGGCCACGGACCACAGCCCCCACACAAAGCATCCTGGGAGCTGTGGAGGAGAGAAACAGAAGAGGGAAAAGAGAGAGGAAGAGGCTCGGCAGGGTCTCCCCGCGGCCCCTCGGCTAGAGGAAATGTGGAGCTTCACTGCCCTTTGAAACGCATGCCTTCCCCAGTTAGCAGCGTTGCTAAGGGCCAAAACAGTCCGGGCTAACGGAAAAAAGCTTCTGTAACAAAACTGTGTTAAAACATTTAAACGCTCCATTTACTACAACTGACAAAAAAACTTGAGAAAGATGACGGCGCTTGCCGTTTAAGATTCAGTCTTTCTAGAAGTTCACACACACAGAAGTGTAAATGGGGGTTCCATAGTAACAAAAGCAAAAAATACAGGGTCCAGCAGTCAGGGTGTTGTGTGTAAGGAAAACGGATGGGCACCAAGATGTACAGCACAAACCCTATAAAGGTATTTCATACGTGTTTATGTGAAACAAATCTGTTTGTGTGACAGGTTTATTAGGGAGTATTAAAGGGAGTGTTACGGGACGTGTAACTGAGGAAATGGTGTGGACGGACAGTAGCCTCATCAACGGAACAGGCGGAATGCAAACAGGTCACGGGGGAATTATTGGGCATCCACATCAATCTCTTGTCAGGATGGCTTCCTGTTTGCGATTGTGTGTGTGAGTGCTTGCTTTGTGTTCTCCCTGGAGGATCACTTTGTGAGGTTGTGTTTACCCACTTGCCAGCGCTTCCTGTCCAGCTCAAAGCCAGCGGCTGTTTACCCAACACTGACAGGCGTCCGCTAAAGCAGCCGCCCGTGACAGGACAGCCGCCCTCCAGCTGCCACTGTCTCCAGAACACCCCCCATCCCAAACACACACCTCTGAACTTCTCAGCGTGTTGAGAGCATGGTTCAGGTCAATAGGACATCCAGAGAGCAATGACCACTTATGAGATGTTTCTACTGCTGTGATCACCAGTTTTCCGACAGAGACAGAAATTTAGAGATGAGTCTTGTTGAGATGGACGTTGGTGCTCTTTTCTTTCAGGCTAATTATACCACTAATTCAGCTCATTAGTGCCCTACTGACTCGCAGGTAATGAACTCTGACAGGCTAAATCTGTCAAACAGACAGCAGCGCACATTTACCTGCACATGCGCAGACACATACGGACGCATGCTCATTCCTCTCATGCTTTAGCCTCGTGAAACCAACACGGAAGTGACTAAAACTGCAATTCATCGACTGGCTGCTAGAGACTGGCTCCAAAACAGAGCAGAATCTCATTGAGCCCCATGTTAAAATGGCCAACTTTACAGCACAAAAAAACATGTTTACAGCCTGGTACAAAAAATGATTATGGTCTATATAGGTAATTTTACCCTTCATGACAACTGTGAGAAGGGTGATTTTTTCATAACTCACCCGTTTAACTTATATTAAGCCTTAAAATTCTGCCAAATAGTTGTGTGGCCACTTGAGTGACACGTGGTTTCAGCCAACTGGGCGCCTCAGCTCCAACCACGTCCCGCCTCTTTGCCCATTTACGAGTATCCGGGAGTGATGCCAAGATGGCAACGACCGGCTCCGCCTACTTTACGCTTCATTTTTACTCTTCACAAACCTACGGGTGACGTCACGGACACTACGTCCATATTTTATACAGTCTATGGCTTTAACCCTTCCTGCTGGGCAAACACACACCTCAAAACCTGTTTACACGTGGTTAAAGTCCCCCTGTGGTCGATCATTTTTATCCCTTAAAACTAATCTTTGACCATCAAAATGACTCAGCAATGGTTGAAAATTATAAATGATTTGCACATGGTTTGTCTTAAAGCACATTAGAAATGCCACATAAACATATAAACAACATTAAAACTTGATTTTCCGCCACAGGGGGGTCTTTAAAGTAAATCCCACCCTCCTTTTTGAACAGGCATTACAAACAGCAACTTTTGTGGTTCCGAAAGGAAAGGATTTTCTGGTGTGACATTCCAATTACCAATTCAAAGGCTTTCAATATCAGGTCTAACAATAACCTACAACTATGAATTCTGACAAATCTCCATTTTCTGAATGAACAAACAAAAAGAAACTACACCAACAGACTTTTATAAGGTGAATAAGGCCGCAAAGGGGCGATTTTCCTCCAAGAGCTGCTCTGCTTCAGCCCCCCATCCCCTTTCCTAACAAGGAAAAAACAAGGGTCTGAAATCAATTATCCTCTCCAGCCTAGTCGTTAGCTGCCCTTGGATAGACACAGATAATTAAGCTCAGCGCTTCTTTTAATATTACGGGCACTTAGCGATTCTGATTCTGACTGAGCTCTGGCCTGCGCCACACTGGAATCAGTCCCACTGGAGGCAATGGGCCACACTCATATGAGGTTCCATTAACTGGATCAAAACGCTTCAGTGGCAGCATGCAAATGGGGGCCAAAGGGCACGAGAAAAAAAGTATGTGTGTGAGAGAGAAGAAATGTGCCAAGCATCAGTAAAACCACACGGGGCCTGATCTCCGAGTATCCAGACTCTCCATGCTTCGCTCATTACCAGTGAGCCTTTATTTCACTTACTCTTAGTGGCTTAATGTCGGCTGAGAGATGACAGGAAATGATGGGGAGAGACAGGACGCAAGCCGGATTCGAACCGTGGTTTAGTGAGGCTTTGACTCGGAAGGGCTGACATTCAATCTATGCGTTTTGAATTTACCAATCAGTCAATTATATTAACAAATGGGCAATTCCAACATTATGGATGCGACATTTTCAGTCAGAACTTGAAATATAAATTCTGAGAGAACATTTTATTACATATATATTGAAGCATCTGTTTAAATTTTACTAAACCCCAGACGATAGAGTCCAGACATCAGAAAAATATCAGTCTACGCACGAGTTTCTACTTTAAAAGAGGGAAAAATGAAAGCGTTATGGATGTGACGAAAAAGGACGCGTGTTTTTGAGAGACAACATACTTTGTAGGATTGCTGTGAATTAAAATGTGCAAACCTGAAGCAATAATACCCAACAAATGGAGAAGGGATGACTCTTTATAGAACATAAAACAGTTGCTGTATTTTAATTTGTCATGTGCCCATTAATGAGGAATATGGACCGTTATGGATGTGACAATTCACTTACCAGCTATACAAAAGCTAAAACTATGCTTTAAAAACACAGACAGACTTCAAGAGAGACTTCATATGGGTATTTAAACCACCAAATATTGACATCAAACCTAAAACCTGAAAACCTTTGATACAAATGAGATGTTTTCATCTTAAAGTTGACATTTGCACGGAATTGCCCAGATGGAAACGGGAATGGAGAGGTATTTAAAAGAAGATATCTTTCCTGTCCTGAGTAAATCTACACATGAAAACTAGAGAAGTCTAGAAGTAAGCAGATGTATTAGTGGATACATGCAGTATAGAGAGAGAGAGACTACAAATATACACACTTGCGTAGTATTTATTTATTATTCTGTATTAAATTGGAGGAAAAGGTAGACGATGTGATGATTCAGGCATTAAATGCCCCCTTGCTTCATATAATGTGACTTTCTCATAATATGCCGTGCTCCGATTGGCTCTTGTCAGGCAGTTTAATGTCAATAGTAAATTGGACGGCTTGTTAGCCTAGTTGGGACATGATTACGGGCAATGGCAGGCAGTCATGTAAAAAATAATATCTATTAGCCTAATCTAATCAAGAAGTCCTTTTACAGATGAATTAGAACGGGGCACCCAATTATTTGAAACATTTGAGCTGAGCTTTCTGTCAGTGAAAAGAGAGACATGGGGAAGAATGGAGGAGCTGTTTAACATGCAGGCCGTGAGCCGGATCGCATCGCTGGTCTTCTCGCAGGATCGAGGTCAGAGGCTGAGAAACGCAGATCAGCTAGTTAACGCTGATGAAATGGGCCGCCGTGATTGTCTGTCAGTGCGGACGCGGAAACGAGGAATAAGTAAATGACCAAAAAACGTATAGTGCGATTTCATGCGGTGGGGTAAAATCATTTCTTTATTTCCTTCTCCGCAAAAAGAAAGTTGGGTGAGTAAGCGACTCCAGAGACATTAATAGCACGTCGCTGTCCGTCTGCGCCCGGATCTGAGAAAGAATGGAGCCCAGCAGGTCTCCCCAACTCCCTTCCCTCCCCCCATCCGTCCCCGGGGCCCAATCTGATCTCGGCTTTGGGGACGCGCACCTGCACCCCGGCCCAGATTAAGAGCTGGGTCTAATTTGAAATCTGTTAGCTCTGCCCTTTCCGAGACCGATATCTGGCCATAAAGCGGCCCTTTCTCAGCCACTTACTGCTGAATTATTATGGGCCAGGCATTGCTCACGATGAGACATGTGGCTACGAGAATCAGGCTGTGTGTGGAGCTCGATATCACAGCTGTCTGACTGAGGTGATGAAGACTCCTGTAGACGAAACTCGTGCATGCCCGACTGTGTATCTGCACGTACAACTGAGTTCAAGACTCAAAAATATTTATTCATCAAGCAAAAATGTACTCTCTGCTATGAACCTTAGCAAACTCATCAAAGAGAATGTGGGGATGTATCATTAATATGCACTCGAAACAAAGGGGTGTGTGGAACACACACCAAGCATGTATTTCTCACGTCGAGACATTCTCGCTTGGTGACAGGCTGTGAAACGTCAGCGTGTCGCTGAGGGTTGGCAGTATGGGATGCCAGCGAGCACCACCCTCCTAATAAGTCACCACGAGGCGCAATTAGCAGAGCTGTCACTCGTACCCTGCCTGGCCCGCTAATACAGACCGGCACTGTGTGTGTGTGTGTGTGTGTGTGTGGCAGGAGAGTGGAGGCTCTGGTGTCCGTGGCAGCCGCGCAGTAATTAAAAAAATGAAACTGCAACATGGCCCGGCTGCCACCACAGAGCAACTCATGCCAAAACCTATCGCCTCGGAGAGAGCGTGCCTGAATGTTTTTAAACAGTCCTGAAAATAAGCCCAAAGCAGTGTCTTTGGAGACCTCGTACAGCGTGGACTTTTAAAGACAGTGGAGGTGTTAATTTATCACGGGCAGTAAAAGGTTAATGGGTATGTTTAGAAATTCTCTAGGGCTCTGTTACATAGCGTGTAGAGTGGCCTGCGGGGCAACAGGAAGAAACTTCCTCTTAAAACATCAGTTTTCAACATTTTTCTAAGAGATATGGGACATGGATGAAATATGTATTGTTTAAAATGGGCTTGGCTTAGAATGCAACACATATAGGCCCGGTTTCACAGACGAGGTTTAAGGCTAGTCCCAGACTAAAATAAATGTGTGACCTGTCTTAACTGAATAGAACTTGCCCAGAAATATCTTAAAATATATCTGTGCCATTGTTTTGTCTCGAGATGCACACCAGTAATGTCTTCTAAGGCATTTTTATAAAAGCGACATAAATATCTTAATTCAAATTAGGCATAGTCCTGGGCTGGCTTAAGCTAAGCCGTGTCTGTGAAACCGGGCCATAGTATCACATTAATGTAATTTAGGGGTGTCCTCGACTAAGGATTTACATAGTCGAATTGTCACGTCTTGCCTATAGTCCACTGATATTCCAATCACGTGTGTGTGTGTGTGTGTGTGTGTGTGTGTGTGTGTGTGTGTGTGTGCGCGCGCGTGCATGTGGGGATGACACCGGGTGGTTAACAAGGGTATAGCGCAAAGTGCAGCGCAACATTGATGTACCAAAAAAACGAAACATTTACAGAATTTATTTAGAACAGAATAAACCTTTATAATAAATAAAACAAAAAAAACGAAATAAGCCAGATTCAAGTCCCAATGTGCAAAATAAATGTGTTTAGGCAAAATGTCTGAAATGCAGGGGAACACATTCAAAACACAAGCCACAAATAGTAAAATTAATGGACATTTTCCTTAAAAAGAAAAAAAGAAAAGCGAAGATTCGACTAGTCGAGTCAGGCTCCTCCTATCAAACCATCGTATCTTCGTCTATTCGGGGTCACCCCTAATGTAATTAAATATTTTTATCTTATGATCTGAAACAATTACTGATGTAAAGAGATATTTTTACATTTCTACATAAAACATGTCTTTATATTAAAGCAATAAGCCCCAAGAAGCAGTGGGTACAGTGCATTTTATAACAGCTAAGGGAGTTGTGGCACGACGAAGCGCCTAATATCATATGCTTAGCAAGGTTTCATAAAATAAAGTAAATAAAATGATATTTAGGCTATGTGGTGCAGTCAGCCGTTATAAAATACCCCCAATATATCATCTGTAAAAGGACTTCTTGATTAGATTAGGCTAATAGATATTATTTTTTACATATTAGAACTCAGCTCAGCCAATCAGAATCAAGGACCAGAACTGACCGTTTTATAAATAGTATTTTTGTTAAACATTTTCATTCTTACAAAAATATTTGATAGGATAAAAAGATAAACTGCAGTTATGTGTTTTATTTCGTTTTTATTATCATTTCAAATAAGCTTTTATTTTTAGATAAAATAAAATATTAGATCAAATATTTAGCTACTTTGTTATATGCTTTGATCATTCTATTATTTATTTGTTTATTTTTTATGTCGCTATATAAGATTAATACATTTTAGTTGTATTATTTTAATTTTAGTGCTTTAAACTTATTTCAGTTTATTTCTGAGACAACATTTAAATGTTTTGTTAGTTTATTTTCCCCTCATAATTTTAAGTTAACTAAAATAACCTTGCTGCACAACTGAACCACACAGACACAGCTGGGTCACAATTTCTAATATATAACCCTCTCCTCAGAACCAGGTGGGCCATCTGGGTGCGATCAGTCCCAAACATAATTCCAATGTTCAGAATGAAATGGTGATCCACGCACAGACACAGAGTGTGTAAGAGAACCGTTCTCTCCCTGATACCTCTACCCCCACCCCTCAAACAGGGTCCTAATTGAAAGGCGAGAGTAGCCCAGACCTTGACAGGCAGGAGGTCAGTCTAATTGCTGCTGGCCATATTTAACATTAAGATAATCAGCCCATTAATTACCCTTTGGATCATTAAATCAGTCGCTTGCAAAATGAAATTTCGAGCTCTATTACTCACTTGAGAGACCACGAGGGTGGGTTTTCATTTATCAGCCACCAATCCTGGATGCAGGCGCACACACCGATGCCAGTGCTGTTCACCGGGACGCAAGCTCGCTGCATATCAGCGTTTAGCGCAACACAGAGACGTGCTAATCAGGAAGAACGTGCACGACAAACGCAAATTTGATCACTTTCCCCCCGCACGTTTCCGGATTCACACAGTCACTGCATTCAATTGTGCTTCTATCCACTTAGACTGGAACCATTCGGTTACAAGCTAAATCAATTCAACGGCTCAGTAAATGATGTGGAGACAGCAAATTACACGCAACACCGCTGACACAATCAAATTCTTACATGCTACATAGAAATCTGAGTACAATTCAACACTATTCTCAACTATTTTACATTTATTTATGAACTGTTTGTCTTTTATTGGACTGGATTTTCCCAATGGAGTTTGGAACTGAACTGAAGTGGGTTTGTGAGACTGACATAAATGTCAACACAGAATTAAATGAAATAAACCCAAAATAAACAAACAAACATGAATATATATCATATATGTTGGTAAATACACAGTGTAAAAAAACGTATTCATTATTTGGCTGTGATTAGCCATAAATCATTAAAGTGATAGTTCACCCAAAATTCATTTACTCATCCTCTTGTCATTTCAAACCTACATGACTTCCTTTCTTCCGCAGAACACAAAAGAAGATATTTTGAAGAAAGTTAGTAAGTAACCGAACAGCACTGGACCCCATTCACTTCTTTTGGATGGACTCAAAACCAATGCAACTCAATGGGGTCCAGTTAACAACATTTTTCATATAGGTCAAATAGGTTTGAAATTAAAGAGGATGAGTAAATGATGACAGAATTTTCATTTTTGGGTGAACTATCACTTTAAATATTATTACACAGCTCTCGGGAATACTTCGTTATGATTGGATTTGGGACATTCCAAGGTCAGTTATTTATGGATCCAGTCAAAACTAAAAATGTCCGGTCAACCGGGTAGTGCGAGTCATTTTGACAGATGCAGTTTAATATTACACGTAAATGAAATACAAATATTCCTTTTTAATTACATATATGTACATGATTATATTTACAAATGATTAAACCAAATTCTATGTTCGAAAAAGAAAATCTGTGTAAATATCTATTATGTGGATGTAGATATTTTCATCTAATTTCAGTTAACATCCTGAAAACAAGCAGTAAGTTTTCCTCTTTCGATTCGCTGTATGCAGAGAACAAGTAAACTAGTAAAACAGACACAGCATACCCGACTCACGTCGACATCTTTTTTAAAGCTTTCATCACTCTGAATCATAAGTAAATAATTTAGATTATCGTAAGGTCGAACTCATGTCATTTTACAACCATTTCAAAGAATATAGAGTAAAATGCCTGTTTTTACTTCACATGCATCTTGTCTGCTTAGCCAACAAATTCATTACACATCAAATATCAATGCCATTAAACAAACAGCCTTCCAAGTCAACACATGAGGGAAATACATAAGCAAACTCTCCCTGTCTGCTTAAGCAGGAGTATTGAGGGTGAGCAGAGAAATGACTGCAGGACTGTGTCCAGTGACTGAGGTTAATTGAGATAATATTGACCCTCTCTGTAATCTGCTCTTCCCACTCAGGGGGCCACATGCCTTCACATACATAAATAAACAGCTACATGAAGAACTATAATCGCATTAGCACATCGACGGCGGGCGGCGGAAAATGGCGGATCCATATCGAAAGATTTTCAGAGAGGAGGGGAGTAATTAAAAGGTGCTTCAGGTGACTAATGAGGCCGGCGTGGAATGGGAAGTCGATATTTTGGCGGCCAGCAGTCAGCACTAATTTGTTATGATGGCTGGTGGGACTAAAGGCTCTCTGCCGATAATTGCGCCGCTAAAGATGGAGGGGCGAGAAAAGGAAGAATCTGATTTAAGATTTCCAACAATTACACACACTGTGTAAGAAGCATGACATACAGTATATCAGCTGCTGGACAGCCAGCAATATGCAGCTTGTGTCATATACAAGACATTGCGTTTCTGTCAGAACATAACACATGCACTACACGCACATTTTTGTTCAAGTTAGCATTTTAGGGGGGGAAGTCAAATTTTTTTGGGGGGGGCATAATATAATCAGGTCATTTTGCACCACTAGTAACCCACACAGAATGAACCAAAAAAGTTTTAAACACTCCCTCCACTTTTCACTAGTTGGTCAGACAGACATCCCAGCTTCAAATTTACGCCATTGGTTGTAACGACTGGACTAACCAAGACGGTAGAACAAGCAAATCGCAAGTTTTGTTTGATGCCATTGGTTGCACAGAAATGACATACTTGACCTTTAAAGAATAAACACATTATGTAATCGCGTACCTGCTGGCATCAGGGGCGGGCTTTAGGTGACCTTGAGCGTTGGCCTCCCACACGCTATTGGCCAGCTCGTTGCCGATGGCCGACATGACCTTGATGAGTTCCAGAGGCCACTCGTCCAGGTCCAGAGAGCGGACGCGGGACACGTGTGTCCCCAAGTTACGGTGAATGCCCGAACATTCGATACAAATCAGGGCCCCCAGGTTCAGACTGGCCCAATCAGGGTCTGAGAAGAAGAAGGATTTGTTCATAAGCACCATTTGACCTCTTAAGCAGGTCACCAACAACCCATGAGTGTTACAAATTACATTTAACACAGTTTTTGAGTGAAATGAACACAATAATAATGCCTTCTGGAAGTTGGTGGAGGACTTACTCTGGGCTTCACAGTCCACACACCGTGTGTTTCCTCTCATGTTCCTGACCGACTGTAGCGCAATGGCTTCTGATTGGCTGCTCAGACGAGACTGTGGGCACAATCATTACTTTAGTTTAAACACAATTGACTTTTACAAAAGAAAGCATATTATAAAAGCATCATCGGGCAAGGGTTTTCATCAAACACACTAAAACACGGTAACATTATTCCCTGCGTTTGAATGATGAAATGAGACTCAATGGCAGGGAAAAAAGGGGTAAATAAATAGAACAAAGGAACTCGGTAGAGGGTCCAGGGAAATGCAATTGGCCCTAGCCTGAGGCATAAACACAAAGAGCGGGTTGAGATTTAAGACTGTAGCGATTCAACGGGAATGTCATAATAGGAGCAGTGTAATATTAGAAATAAAGTAATTACAATTTCTAATGTGTGTTCGTGTGCGTATGTGTACACATGTAGGTTTAGCATATAAAACCAAATAACATGCAGGAGGGGAATTTAAATAATATTTTGTACTTGTGAACTGCAGCTTCAACTTCTCAATAGCAGAACACAATGTATTTTATAATAACTTTTATATTGCATTTTAAAAGTTTTGTTAACGTTTTTTTTATTTCATTATATAATTTATATTACGCATTTGATCAATTATATCTTTTTATTTCTTGTATATTCGGTAAAGCTACTTTACAAAAATGCTAATGCTAAACGCTAATCTGTTTTTTTTACCTTCTGTTTGCTGCTCTCACAGGACTGCAGGCTCGCCAGGATCTGACTTTCAATGGCCTGTACCCATGCGTCACGCTCCTCGTAGGACGTCGCCTCAAAATTCCACGTCTGTCCCGTCAGAGACACGATGATGAATTCAAAGTTGTCCTCTTGTTCTAGATTAAAGAGAATAAAGCTGATTACTAATCCACAATTCCATTTACATTTCATCATTTAGCAGACGCTTTTATCCAAAGCGACTTAAAGAGAGTCCAGAGAGCAATAAAGCGATATGTCATACAGGAGCAATAATACAAAAGGTGCTAATAACAAGTTACTAGTTTCCACAAAAGCCAGAACAATACCCGTTGAGAGAAAGGTATATTAAAACCGCAGTGCAACCCTGTGTAACACACAATATTGTGATGCGTTAGTTTTTCTCACAGTTCATAAACATTTTATACATTTGATGTTGTCAAATGACTTAGTCCATCTCACAAATTTTTAAGAGCTTTAAATGTGAAGCATACAATTTTGGCATCTCCAAACAGAATTGGACAAGAAGGAGTTTCAAACACTTCCTCCATCTGGTATTGATCACAGAAATGTGTGGTCCTGCCCCGAACTCACCCCATTGGTTGAGTCAGTTATGTTCGGTCACAGAGATTGCAACAGCATGTGGTGCCACTAGTGGCACGAAAATGACACGCTTCACCTTTAACTAACATAGATACTAAGAAAGGTTCCACTGTCCTTAGATAACAGTGCCCAGCCACCAAAAGGAAGGATTCTTGCTCCTGTAGAGCACCTGTTAGCTGCGGGACACACTCTACAATCCTTGACCTGAAGGCTTGCCCCCCGACCCTTGTCAGGATATCCTACTAATTACGGACCAGACCCGAGCAGCGTCCCAATCCTTCCAACCGTGCTGCTGGCCCTGTCCAAAACGCTCCCTAGGCAAAGTGACATATGGATCTACTATACAGGGCCCTGGTTGGGTTAATGGGCCAATCACAAGACAATTAGGAAAATGTGTGTATGTGTGTGCGAGAGGGAGAAAGATGGAGCGAGAGAGTACGAGCGCCATTCAGGAGTTTATCTCGGGAGTCTGAGTACAGAGGAATGGAAGAGGGTTATTTAGCGGCATAGAGGGTCAACATTTGGAAAGTGTTAGGAACAAAAGGCCATTGACTGGGTGATTAGAGGGGACAGCGATGGAAAGGGCACCCAGATGGCTCGAAGAGAGAACCTGCATTGATGAGACGAGGTGGTGTGTCACAATCAAAGAGATCCCCGTCCCGAAACGTGATCTTAGGGAGTAAGATCACACACTTTACACATTCTGTTTAGAATTTCCTCTGGAGGGAGCAATTACATAATGAAGTAATCAGGAAAGTATTACCTCTTTCCACACACACAAGGAGCATCCCTAAGGCTAAAATGGCATACAAAGAAGGACCCATGGTACAAATAAGAGCATATGCAAGCCAATGAGAAACATGACTGGGAGTGCTGCACGGACGACTGGTAAACTGATGTCAGCCTAAGACAGCTTGCTGACGGAAGCATGGAGCATTCAAAAAATAAAGCTATGATCCGATTGTCTGTCTTCAGCTTTTAGGTGACAGGGTACACAAGTTGTATTATTTTGGTTACCCAAAATGTGGTTACGAGACAACAGGCGTTGTCCCCATTCGCATACAATCCATCAAAAATAGTACTAGAATTAATATGTTGAAATGTGTTTTCTTAAAGGGGTCATATGGCGGAAATACGTGTTTTTCTGTGTCTTTGGTGTGTTATAAGTTGCCCATGCACGTATTAGACACGTAAAATTGCTAAAATTAAAGTGTCGGAACAAAAGATGCATTCTATCTAAAAGCGAATGCGAACCCAGACCTGCCTGAAACGCCTCGTGTAACCACACCCCGGCGAATGTAAGTCACTTCGTAACATGATTTGACTTAAGACCGCCCAAATCTAAAAGCAAGTGAGGTGGGAGTACTTGTAAATCTCATTGTATCGTCACCGCCGCAGCCAAGTCGCGGAGACGCTGTGTGTTTCGTTGCGAAAAGAAAGACAATTTGTTTGCCATGCCAAAAGATGAGACAACTAAAAACGAATGGTTACATTTTATTTACAACACTGTTCCAGAAAAGTACAATCCGAATGTTCAAGTTTGTGCAGCGCATTTCACCGAAGATTGCTATACGAACCTGGGAGAGAGATTAAGACCGGCTGTGCACGAAAGCTTTGGTTAAAAAGTGAGGCCGTTCCAACCATTAAAACTTTGCTGGCGCTTCAGATTCGCAACCTGTAAGTATATTTTTATTGTAAAAGACTTTGTTACGGACAAACGCGAGTTGAGTTTGTCGTGTGTTTGTGATCTGCAAATGCAGACACGCACGCAACGTGAAAAAGGACAACATAAGTCCTAATAATCAGTAATAATGTTCCCACTAGAGGCAACAAATGCCGTGTTTATAATGTCTTTTTATATTTAGTATTTATTTTGTGTTTATTGTCTTTGTTGAGTCGCGACGAGACGTGGCGTAACACTGGTCAATAAGGGCCAAAGCGCTCGCGTTATTTATAACATTCCCTGCTGTAATGCGAGCTTGTTTCTATCTCACACAAACTCTGTAAGATGTATATGGTTGTTTGTTTATAGTCTTTATAGCGTCGTATATAAAAGGTAAAACAGTGAGCTGTAGTTTTTAACTATTTAACATCATATTTTTTTAATAAAACCTTACCAATCCTTTACATCCCGCTCAAGTTGCGCTGGCAAAGTTGATGTATCGGCTTGATCATCTTCATTTTCCGGATCAGATTCGGGCTCGAATTGATATAAGGAAGTACCAATGACATTTTATCACCTGTCAGTACAATTGCGTGGGAACCTTATGTTCCGAATATGGTAAGAGGCGTTACATTTCCGTGAAACGCTTGCAGTATTCGACCAATTACTACGCACTGGTTAACTGGCCAATCATAGCACGCCTCGCTTTTCAGAGCGATGAGCTTTGTAAAAAATCAGCACGTTTCAGAGAGGCGGGGCAAAGAAGAGATACAAACATGCACGGTATGTGGAAAATACAGCGTTTTTGAACCTTAAATCGTGTATACATATTGCATTCCATCTAAAACAAACGATAATATTAGTTTTAGCCCTGTCATATGACCCCTTTAAAGGGATAGTTTTTTTGTAATTTACTCACGAGCTAGGGATGGGCAATATTATATCGTTTGCGATATACCGGTAAAATTTCCCCACACGATAGGAATTAGTCTTCCCGCGATATAAACGATAAATTCTAGTTGATGACGTATTTCTTTGTGAGACCCATTCACAGCTCATATGTGAAGCGAAAACGGGTATAGTGGAGGGCGGACGTGAAGCTGAGAAAGAGTTTGCACTAAAAGACGAGCTCTAAATATCGTTTAGGTTGGCACTGTAGATGCATCCGAGTTAATGTTTAGTTTCACTTTCGTTTTATTTAATTTGTTTGTTAAGTATTCGTTGATAGTTATAATACATTACACCACAACATTTAGTTTGGCTAAAAGTATTTATTTAAACATTCGTTAGATGTTATTCGCGTGTGCGCAAATTGTTTAATATGATTTCTTGCCTGTTATATACAGGATGAACGGAGCGTCCCGTGCGCAGCTCGCGCCCACATGTGCTTTCATAGCGACACAGAGTGCACAGCACTGCTGCCTGTTTACATACGGTACAAAAAGCGAATTTGTATTACGTTATTTTAAATACGTTTATGAGTGTATGAAAACATGGATTATTTAATTAGATTTCTTTTATCCGCATTTTTCTGTTCTCTTTCTGTAGCGCATTTTTCTGTTCTCTTTCTGTAGCGCATTTTTCTGTTCTCTTTCTGTAGCGCATTTTTCTGTTCTCTTTCTGTAGCGCGAGTCATAGACAGATTCAGTGTATGTTGCTGTGAGAAGAGAAGGTTCACACAGTTCAAGAGAGAGTGATTGACAGCGTGATGCGATCGATCGTTTCCGCCCAACAATAGAATATATACAGTTTTAGGTATGACATGATGTGTTTATTGAGCTTTAGTTCATTTAACTTTTCTTTACTACAACCTTTTGAAGTTGAATCTCACTATTATATTATATATTTACAAAAATACTGTAGGTATATTTTAGGAGCTGTTTGATTTGGGGTAAGTTTTACTTTTTGATAATATTTGTTTTTCTGAGGGTCTAGACTACATGCAGATACTATCACTTGACGCAAAAAACAGTGGTGGATGGCTTTATGGATATATCGTCATTTTTATCGTTATCGCAACAAATACCAGGAATTATAGTGATAGAATTTTAGGGCCATATAGCCCATCCCAATCACGAGTTTGTCATTTCAAACCTGTATGGCATTCTTTCTTCTGCAGAACACAAAAGAAGATATTTTAAAGAAAGCTGGTAACCAAAAACTGTTGGTACCCATTGACTTCTATTGTATGGACACAAAACCAACGGACAACCCAATCAATGGGTTTTGTTACCAGCATTCTTCAAAATATATGTTTTTCAGAAGAAAGTCAAGAAGGTTTGAAATAACAAGAGGGTGATTAATGAACAGAATTTTCATTTGTCGCTTTATCATTTGTCATTTACCACTTTAAAGTCCCCGGATGGTCTTCAAGTGTAAATTTTAAAGCGCAAATCCATGAACACTCAGATGGCTGATATTACCCAGAACTCAAAGTGAGAGAGTTTAATTATGCTACACTGCATTAATAAAATCAAATAAGTGATACTTCATTGAAATAATACATGAAATTATAAAGCACACAAAAAGATTTGTATTTTGATGCGAGTTAACAACTGCAATGTGGTTTAGTCACTTGATTCACCATAAAACCAACATCATTTTTTACTTGCATACAAACTGCTGTCATTTTAGATGCACTACCACGTTTTGCCAACGTACAATTGTGAGATTTTTTCACACATCAGTCAAATAATCTCTTCCTGTATAAGTGCGCAGTTCCTGTCAAGAATACTACCGATACACCGTAGCCTCAGTAGCCTTATTTGAACAAAAATTCCGTCACTTGTCTAAATGCAGTTTAAAGCAGTGGTTTTACAACTTTACAGTATTATACTTCTCATGAATAAGCCTTCCAACTCTTGTCTACATGCCTTCGGCCCAGGAGCTTTTTGTTCTGCGATGGCTCTTGGAAGCGTCTCCCTGTGAGGCCATTTCACAAGTTTAATCAGCGGCAAATCTGTGCAGCCACACCATTTCCTCTCCTCGAGTCAATCAAGGGCCTAATTGGACTCCTATCATACAAGTCATGTTAAAGGTCCCGGAGGGCCACAGGCCTCCCTGACCGCTGTAAAAGAGCCTTGTGTTCAAATCCCAGTATTCCTCCCCGACTGCAGGACATGCTTGACAGCCGGTGTGCTTAAAACTCTCTGGCCTCCAGCCTTTGGAGAGAGGCATGAAGAGAGAACGGTTAAAAAGAGAAAAAGGCTTCCTCGATTGAGTCTCTTGCTCCGGATCAAAGGGGAAAAAGCAGATCTAATTTGCTCCTGCAGTAACCAAGCAGTCCACTCCATTTATGTCAAAGGTTGTCAAACTACAATATAAAACAGCACAAAATGGGTGGGGAGTCTGGCCTATTATTTATTCATTTAGAGTTTTTGGAACGTTTCGAGGTTTGGGGGCTGGTGGGATCACTGAAGCATCCCAGGCAAGATTGGACCCACCCTTCAAAGGCACAGGGCCCTCTGGGGTCAGCAGCAATGTTCTCACCCTAATTAAATTGCAGCGCTTTTGGGGAGAGGGCGGTATTTGACAATTATGAAAAGCAACAATGCAGAAAGAAGAAATTCGGAGGCAAATATGAAGATCGGCTCCGCCTCCTCCCCTTAGCACACAATTAATATAAAAACAATTGCGTAATACAAAGACTGCGTTGACAGGGCATCCGTCAGCCAGCCCTCCTCTCTGTTTCTCCCAAACATTCAAAATACAGGCAGCTATCACTCATCTGGTGTCTGGTACTCATCTCCATATTGCACAGATAACTACTAAGACGATCATTACATCTACGCAATTTCGAGCAGGACAGCCAACACGCATCCAAGCATCTAACCGAGCCTGAAATCCCCCTCACGGGAACACGCACCTACAAACATAATCACACGGTGCTTTTCTCTTCTTGCAGGTGATGTTTGAAGACATTGTAGCGGCGAGGAAATTTGTGAACTCTGACACCGGCAAACACGATACACAACACACAATCAACTCTTGGAGCAAGGATGCAGCATGCGCAAAAATGAGGGTGGGGGGTGTTGCCGGCCCGGACGGCAGTGCTTGGGGGTACGGTGAAAGAGTCAAATGGTTGGAAACACAAATTAACCGAGCGAAATGTCAAAGCACACAGTATTGCTTTGTGACACAGGTCATTAATTCTCATATTATCCCCTCCCCTTTCCAGCATCCGGCATTAATAACCTGGCAAATATTACAGGAGTTACCAACATCAGGGAAAAATGCGAACGTATAAATAATGTCGAGGAGGGGTGGAGTCATGGGAAAGGGGGGCGTATGAGGTGGAGGGCCTAAAACATACGTGTGACCTCCCACGATGGATCCGTCCCACCATAAGACATCAAAAGACGATTTTCCATTCATTGAATATAGAGGAATATTCACACATACGGTGACAATCACAGAACGTATTTGCGAGATATTCCATGCAGAGGGTGTTGCAGGGATGATCAGGGGGAGGAATAATGACACCAAGAGATGGGGGCTTATTTTAGTAGGAGGTACACTCGCTTTCACCTCTCTATGCTTTCTGGAGCTAGTTACCTACGGCGTTGCTGTTGTAAATGCTGCGCAGGCTACCGACACGATTTAGTTTCCACGCCCTACGTTTGGCTGCGTCCGCAGGCAGGCACGGTGGGTGATGGCGAACGATGGCAAGAGAAAAATGAAACAAAACGAATGACAGTGGAGAAAGTAGATCATCCAAAAGACAATAATAAAAAAGGTGTCACAGTAAAAAAGCAGTAAGAATGAGGTGCAGTCAGTGCTAAGGAAGTCATTGGGTGAAAACACACTGCATTAGTTAAGAAAGGGATATAATTCACCATCTGAGTGGAAAAGTGCAAGGTAAAACCATGTTAATATGCAGCACTGTAAAAAAATGACATTTTACGGAATTTTGCTTGTTTATTTGACAAAATTTGCACATATTTTTTAAATAAAATGTAACAGCGAATATACATGTAAAGTAAAGGTGTAACATGTAACATGTTAAGGTGTAATTTTACTTTATAATAAATGTGATTTTACAGTTTTCTTTTCGATGCCCATATGTAAATAATTATATTTATAATATATATATATTTAATATTTTTTACAAAGGGTCCATATTACAATAATTACACTTAAAATAAAAAATGAATAACTTCAAATGAGATTAAAAGTGATTCCCAAAAAATTACACAAAAAATGGAATATTATCGTTTTTACTGGATTCTTTTCAAGTGAAGGGTCCATATTACAATAAAGGTCTTTGCACATACAGTCCGAAATTTTCGTATGCGTTTTTTGTATTTGGCTCTTGTTTGTACGGTGTCTCCAGATTGTTAAAAAAGGCCACTCAAAATGCTTGACGGATGCAAAAAATGCAGAAAATCCAACCCGGTCCGAATTTTTTTATGACGGACAAAAATATCAGAGGCAGTGTGTAAATGTGATTGACACAACATGAGGTCATGTTTATTTTTTAACGTGCGGAAATTTCGGACGCAAATTTCGGACTCGATGTGTAATGGGCTTAACACTTAAAATCAAAAATGTCTCATTTCAAATGAGATTAAAAGGGATTCCCAAAAAAGTACAAGAAAAATGGCCCAAAACTGTTGCAATATGCAGTCTTCATTGCAGTCATTTTGTTCTCAGTTCAATGTGCGCTTTAACACAGGCTTATTTTTTCTCCTCAGGCCCAATGGGACATTTGTTACGCAACAGCAATCCTGGAAAAACAAACCCGTATCGTACTTTCGGTGTGCATGACATCAGAGATGCAAAAACTAGACAAGGTGTGAATTAAAAGTAATGGTCGTCCGAATTCGTGCCATTTTCTACACGATAGACTGAAGTAAATCAGTATGAGTCAGAGTTCCTGAGAAAGATTTACTGACCATCATGTGTCATGCTTGATATCCCATACAAACCATTATTCGCCTTTTAATAACCAATGTCCCTCTTAACATCTTTCTCTCATTTTAGTGCACTTCAAAACGGCTTTTGTTGATCACAGAGAGCTACTTTTAGCAAAGTGCCGCAGAAAAGGCGAATTGCCATTTTTTCCATACCATTAGTGAGACCATCTTCGCTTTGTTCCCCGCGCGGCACTGTTCACCTGCACAATGTTTTAATTAAACATAGCCAGACCGATTCCAGCCGAGGACACCTGTGAGGCCCTGCTATCTTCTGGAATGTCTTTCTGATTTTCAAAACGGATCTCCTTTCGCACAGACTCTTTGCGTGCCGATCAAGGCATTCATGAACCTCCCGCTGTCCCTGCGCTGTGCGGGACCCAAGCCACGTGCCTGATCAGGTTTCAAAGTCTCCTGCTCTTCTGAAATGTGGTAATTACTTAACAAGGGCCACTTAGGGCCCTACAGCTCAGCGGTAATTGGTAAACTGTGATCATCCGTGCAGTAAGTTTGCCATTTGAGTGGTGGGCTTTCAGTGGCATGCTAGGGAATGTGAGGAGTGTAAAAATGCATGGCATGCTGGGATTGATTGATCTTCACAAGGGTGTGTGGGGGGATGAAAGAGGAACGAGTGTGGGAAGGCTTTGTCTTGCAAGGACGAGAGAAGCAGGTGAGCTTTCGAGACATGACACCTGCAACGTGGTAACCGTCAGTTGACAATATAACGCTATGATGTATGACTGTCGCATTTAGGGATGCATTACTAAAAAACGATTGTTCTTTTTATGACCAATGTTAAACAATAATAAAACCATACAGAACACACAAAACAGAAGCACTCAGAATTCACAATCTTTTTTATTTTATTACAAGATTTTGAATTCGGGGTGTGAATCTCAGTGAGATTTTTGATAAGTGACCTAAATCAGAATATGTGAGCAGTACCTGACCATGACTTTGTGCGTGTGTGTGTGTTATATAAAACACTATGAGCTCCGTACCTGGCTGGAGGAACTCATGAATAACAGAGGGGTTGACAGCCTTATCCCTCAGCAGGCCCGCGGCGTGACAGCACTCGCCGGCCCCACGCACAAGTGCTTAATGGCTAAATTGGGAGACTGTTACTAATCGCTTATTGAATAATGAAAGTGACACAGCTGATAAAAGATTTCAATACTGTAGATTATTTATAATATTTCACTTAAGTGCCTGCCTGACGAATGGGGGCTGGGGAAAGGACCCGGGCAGCTTCAGACAACGTTCAACCTTTTCAGAAAACGTGAATCGGGGCAAGACAAAGTGGCTCTCGGGGTTTAGAGGAAGAAAGAAATAAAGAGGGGGTAAAGGTACATTAACACAACCCCATTTCTCACAGAAGGCCAACAAGACAGAGGTGGCATTAAATATCACTCGTTTCAATATATTCACAATGATCTTCCTCTTAAACATCTACACTCCTAAACAGATAAAAATGCCAATGGTTAAAACGATGACAAAAATATTTATATCAAAATTCTAAGCATAATTATTAATCGAAAACATGCAATTGTATTTTTATGAAATTACTATTTCAATATTTTTCATATTTAAAAAATAGTATACAGCCGCGGAAAAAACTAAGAGACCATATCAGAGACCGTTTTTCTGAACTAAAAAGGTACTATACATAGGTAAAATTATCATTTTTGTTTCATTCTTCATTCTTTCATTTCTAATAAAATAATTGTTTCTATTTGCATTTATTTGCAGAAAGTGAAAACTGGAGAAACAGGTCAAAATAACAGAAAAGATGCTCTGCATATATGACCTCAAATACTGCAAAGAAAACAAGTTCACGTTCACTTTTAAGCAAAACAACAGTAATATTTCTGCATGAATTTAGGAAAAGTTCAAAAATTATTCTTTTTATGTGATAACATCGATTTTGATTGCAGTTTTCATGCGTCTTGTCATGCTGTCAGTCTTTTCCATTGCTGTTGGGTGACTCTAGTCACTCCTGAGGTTTGATTTTATTGAAATACAACAAACACTGGACTGGAATGGCCACAATACATCTAGAAATGCTGAATTGAAATGAACATTTGGAATGGTCTCTTATTTTTTACTGCGGCTGTATATTAATATAACAAATACATTATTATCATTTACTATTAAACACTGTCTTAGATTACCCTTTTATTTGTTTACCATAAAATAAACAAGCTCTTCAGGAATTAATAAAATCATGGCCTCATAGTGTATTTACAGTGGTTTTAATCTTATTTCTTTATATTAACAGTACATCTACTCAGCCAACCTTCAGGTTCATCATGGAATAAAAGTTGCGCAATGATGCATGATGTCACATTTTTCATGCCCTACTTTATAGTTCTATAAAGTAGTCAAGCATAATAACTGAGCTCTTGGTTTGAGAAAAAAAAACATAGCTGACAATTTGCTTGCTAGCTCATCATACCATGGACGACCACAACTACCAAGAGAAGAAATTGTGATTACTGTTAAAACAATTAATTGATTCCATTCTTCCACACCACATGGTGGCACCGTAGAGAAAATCAGACTGAAGAGATGCTAATGCTTACACTATGACAGAGATGGTGCGTTGTAATGCAATTATATCTGTTTAAAGAAAATAAGAAACCAAAACATATATTTTATTCTAAAACACTACATGTAACTACGGATGTGTACGCATGCACGCACAAAAGCACACAAGCTCTTCTCTCACTGACAATATATTGGCCTCCTTTGGGAGAGGATCAATAAAGGTGATTGGGAACAATTTAAACAAGCACTGATCGTCCGACTCTCAGGAGGCCGCGGCCACCCACACAAGTCCAGTCTAATTAATCACACACACTCGGAAGTGACACACACTCATCCATCATTCCAACATACTCGCTGCCTCACACACACACATACAGATGACTTTACAACACTTTAGAGCTGTCAGGACGTTATGAACTACTGTAAAACAGAATAATATGCACAGTAAGATTTAATGACAAATAAAAATATACTCCTAAAAATCACACAGATTTTAACATAATGGTTTTCACATAAACTCTTTTTTAAAATAATACAATTTTGGGGTGACCAGTTTCACTATGTTGAGGTCCAGGTGATGTCCAACTGAAATTTCCTGATAAACTGTAGCGGCAGCTCAATCACTATATGCTTTCCGTTGCATACAGTTGTGAACCCTCATTTTTTATGTACTTGCTTAAATCCGTTTTTTCTAAAAAAAGTTACGCATTGTAGCTTTAAAATCATCATTTTGTCATATAAGAATTTAATTTCAGCATAAGGACGAAGAACGCTGTAAACATAGTGCTATGATCTAAAACATGCACACAGGATGTTTCATGAGCAGAGTTGGGACATGTGCCACACAATACTCAAATAAATACAAATACTGTATCCACCAGCGTGTCAGAACCCTGGCTGCAGTGACGAGTGAAGCCTGCGTATGTTTGAGTGACAGACGGCGTTTAACCGGGTTGTCTGTGCGAGTGTGTAATAATCACTCAGCATATTTCTCTCGCTCCACGGAGGCCCGTCAGCTGCCTGATCCCCACTGACGGCAGGAAACACATTACACATCTGCTGCTCAGAAACATCTGTTCCACTACACCGTCACAGCACACAGAACTCTGGGATGCGTCTGTGTGTGAGTTTGTGCATGTGTGTGAGAAAGAGACCGTGTTTATGCAGCATATGGTAACTGTATACTGAGGTAAGAATGCATGTTTGATTCTAATAGTAATGCGCTGAAGATAAATACACATAAGCATGTATACAAGAGAGGTCAACATTTTTAGAAAGGTTTTACGCAGAAATGTAACTATAATACTACAAAGATTAACCTTTTTCCATGCCTACACCTAATAATATAGTGTTCCAATACAACACAAATACAGTGATGTTAACTTTATTTACGAGAAGGAGAAAAGTTAGCGTCAGACGCTTTAAGTTGCTTATGATAATATGATGATAAACTTACCATTACCTGTATGTTGTTTCAAACCTGTATGATTTTTCTTCTTCTATGGAACACAAAGAGATATACAGTACTAGGCCGAATGTATATACTAAGCAGTATCAGACACCATTGACATTCATTGCTTCTTTATTATATACAATGAAATTGAATGGTGACGGAGTGCTCCTGTTGTGCTCCTTGGAAAAAAGAAAGTCATATAGATTGATGACTTAAGAGTGGTAAGTGTGCGGTTGGAGAGTACATATTGTTTTTCTCTTTTACTCTCTCTCTCACACATACACACAAACAGCTTTGCATCTTACTGAACCTCATTATCTAACATGCATCTAGAACACACCTAGCTTTACAGGACATGGTTTAAGAATCATGGAAGATCAGGAGAGATCTCAACCAGTGAAGGGTGTGTGTGTGCATAGAGGCAGATAGAGAAGCAGTGGGGAGGGGGAAAAGAGACCGGAAATACCTTCTGCAGTGCCAGAGAAGCCGTCCACTTTGAAGTTGCTGGTACTCTTCTTCCTCCTGTGTTTTTTGCGGTTGGCATGGGGCGACGGGGGTGGGTCCATTTTTGGACTGGTGGTACTGGATATACTAGGACTGGAGCACACAGAATCTCCCAGACCAGTATCTGGGGAGAAAGAGAGAGAGAATGTAAACAACGCACCAAATGCTATTCGCCATGTAACTATTATTTGAAAATAATGTTATTAAAATAACATACAAGCATTTTGCATGTATTTGTGACTTGCAAGTTTTCTAATATTCTTAGATTAAACCAATAGACAGTTTCAACGCAACAACATAAACAAACGTTACCGCGCCCTTAAAGGGATAGTCCACCCAAAAATAAATATTCTGTCATCAATTAACTCACCCTCAAGTTGTTCCAAACCTGCACAAATGACTTTGTTCTGCTGAACACAAAGGAAGATATTTGGAAGAATGTTAGCAATTTTCAGTTCTGGGGCATCATTGACTATCATAGTAAGAACAATTGAAATGGTAGTCAAATTTGCCCTAAAACAGTTTGCTTTCCTAAATTCTTCAAAACAAAAACGTTGTTTATACTATGGTAGTGAATGAAAATTCACTTTCCATTTTCAGAACTGAACATTGCTAACATTCTTCTAAATATCTTTCTTTGTGTTCATCAGAACAAAGTAATTTATACGTGTTTGGAACAACTTGAGTGTGAGTAAATGACGACAGAATTTTCATTTTTGAGTAAACTATCCCTTTAACTTCCGGTACACATTCACAAACAATAGAGTGCCTGTTGATTTTTTCTGATAACAAGCACAGAAACTGCAAAGAACAATTACTTAGCTAAATTGGCCTCTCCAATATTTTGAATTTAGACTGAGATACCAAGCTCAACCGCTAGATGTCATTGTACCATACGGTTTCTTTAAATGCAACAAAACTACAGGACCCATTCTACAAATAGTTTATTTAATAAAATAACATACAACATAATTCAACAAAGTTTATTCAATACAATTATTATATAATAAAATAATATCAAGTAATATTTATAAAATATATAAATATTATTATTATATTATTAGACACTAGCCAGATAAACAAACAGAAGTTAAATGCAGTACAGGTGCGCGCGTCCGATGAAATGGTCTATATTCCATCTACAATACTATATATTGTCTTTATTTTAATTACTCATTTATTATTACTAATATTATTATACATAATGCATGTAAAGCTGCTTTGCAACAATGAAAATAGCAAAAAGCGCTATATAAATAAAACTGAATTGAAATTTCCAGCAACTTTTTATACAAATATATGACCAAATATGCTATATTAAAACCAATATTCAACCTAATCTAATATTTTTGGTCTATGTACATTGACAGACAGTGTCATAGCAAAAACAGTTTAATTTTAAGACATGCATCTTGAGATACTGGAATTCATGTGCAGGTATGCGTTTTAATTTTTTACTTTTAATAAATCACACAAAACCGGTGTGTTAAATTCTAAAAATGCAAACCAACTGGCACCTGTGGCAAGTTTGTATTGGGCTCAAGTGTAAGTAGAATATTGTGTGTCCGCTCTGGTTCAAATGATGGAGCGCTCGCGTCCGTGTAAAGCCAGTTCTGACTGGCGTTTGGCTGGATACTCCGGCTCAGGCTATCAGAAGGCTGCTTCACTTTTCATAAGCGCCCATGACAGCCATGACTAGCGGCAGAATAAAATAACATTCAGCTCACATCAATATCAGGCCGAGTGAAAGCGCCGATGTGGGGAGGGGTTGGGAGGAGGGATGTTCTCGCTGGCACTGAACACGCTCGCAGTGCCGTGCATCAGCAGACAGCCCCAAGGACGGCCGTAACTTATTTTACAATCGTTTAGTCTCAGCTCAAGTGGAAAACGTGACAACTTATCTCTGCTGACAAGATGCCATCCCAAAATGAGCAATTAACCACCTCATTCTAGCAGCCCTTTTGTCAAAGCTCATACTTTCTCTCTCTCACACACACCTCACCATCACACAAACCTCCTGTCCCTCATATTCTCCAACCAGCTCAATGCCATTTCTGTTCATGCTGGTTTAGTTCATTTGTTATCTGGTAAAATGGTAGCAGATGCCTACAGGACAGGAGCGGTGGAGCAGAGGAAAGGAGGAGAGACAGAGAAAAGGAGAGGAAAGAAATAGAGATGAGAGAACAGGAGGACAAAAGGCAGATGAGCAGAGAATTGTAAGAAAGTAGAAAAGGAGAACAGCACACTACATACAGTACATAACCTACTAATTGTATTTACACTATATAAATATTCAAATCAAATGAGCCTGATTTCATGAATCTTTCATGTTAAAGGGATAGTTCACCCAAAAATGAAAATTTATAAATTTCTTTGTTCTGCTAAACACAAATGAAGATATTTGGAAGAATGTCGGGAACCAAACAGATCTCATCCCCCATTGACTCCCATAGTATTTATTTTCCCTATATATGGCAGTAAATGGGGTATGAGATCTGTTTGGCTACTGACATTCTTCCATATTTCTTTGTGTTTATCAGAACAAAGAAATGTATACAGGTTTGGAACAGCCTAAGGGTGAGTAAATAATGACATTTTCATGTTTGGGTGAACTATCCCTTTAACATAATGAATTGTACCATAAGTTAACCTCGTATCTCCTTTTTTAATTATTTGTATCATTGACTATTTATCATAGATTTTTTTTATAAATCATGCATGGTCACCCTTTGTTTGTCTATAGGGTCTTCCTATATTTACCCAATGAAAGGTATTAAAAAGAGCATGTCAAACAGTGTTTAATTATTGAAAAAAATGCATTGTTTCTTTTCATGTGAAGTCCCAGTTTTGGAGATACGAGCTTTCATTCTGGCCCAGACGATATGGGCAGTGATGTTATAATAAAAATAATTTATTAGCAAACACCTCTTAAAAATCTTGTGATATACCAGAAAACCAACCAACCAAAAGACCCTCTTGTATCAGGCTACTAAATATGAAAACAAAGGATGTGAACGAGTAACACTAGTCAAATAACATCCTTTGTGCTTTAAGAATAAATATTACTTTCCAACATAATCTCGTACTTTAATCTCACTGTACAATAAAATCATTCTTGAGAGAGTTATGCTGTAGATATGTCACATTAAAGCCTTTAGTATAGTTCTACAGTCGAATGCACAGTACACTTTATTTACAGACAAACTGTAAAACCTCTCCTGGCCTACAGGGGTCCGTAAGGAGCCGTTAAGCAGGTCTTACACCATATCTACACCAGACAAAAGACAATAGAACGCATTATTTAGAACCCATTATAAATTGAAGTTTTGCCCACACTGGATTCAGCGTGGCAATCCCACTAGAACAAGCCGTGTGTCGTGTCTCGCGTCTGGTGTAGACACAGTGTTACAGTGTGACGAATGACACAAACGTGTGCCATCTTGTGGAAAAACTAATTACTGTGAATTTTTTTGTGTGTGACCTGGGTAACAAAATCCTTAGGTGCAAGTTACAGCTGTCATAGTCTCAGCCTCAGACGTCACACTAGACATATGCCCGGTTAACCGAAAATATATATCACGTGATTTATGCACAACTTGTGAGTGAAGTACGGTAAAATGCTGCTGCATCCGAAAGCCAGAGGGCGCTCTCGTGCAGAAACTCCAAATACGCACTGCAGAAGAAGACCATAACACACGTAGTAGTAGGAAATGCCTAAGGACATGTTTTTATCACCGATCCTCAAGCCTCATCAGGTATTTTTATGATAATAAAGTATATTTATAATGATCATGTTTGACGGGTGTTGCTTTTTCAAATGCACGTTATAAGAGACTCAAACTCGAACTGCTTTTAGATCGAGCAGCATTTCTACTGATCCCAGAGCCGTGCTTCACGGACAAGCTACGCATCAATAAAATAAACGATACCTTGCATTATCGCAGCCAGCTCGGTTTCAGCAGGATTTGGTGGTAACAGCGATTAACCGGGCACATGTCTACATCACACCCACGGACCACCGTTGGCTAAACGTCTGATGCATAAGGCACACTTTTCTGGAAACACTTCAGCATGTTAGAAGTCGTCATCTGATTGGTTGAATTTCACAGGATTTCCGGGAGACGCGTGTGTCGCGTTCTTTAACGGTCCGCCTGGAAACAACACGAAGCCGTCTGATCTAAGTAAGCTGTCGTGTTTACAGCGGTTGCTATAAGAATTCATCACGTTCGATTGAACGCTTAATTCTCAAAAGAATGCAAGGTTCACGGCATAATAAAATCATTTTGTTGCTGTTAACTTTAGACATGTTTGTGAATGTACACCAGTCTGTTACTGCGGGGACATTTCCACGCCTCTAAACATGACGCGGCACAAAACGAAACGTGATTGGTTGCTTTACCTGCCAGTCATATGGACAAAAAAAGCTCCTATCGATAAGTTCCTATGCGAGACTAGGGCTGTCATGATATCAGATTTTTCACTTCACGCTTACCGTTGTCAAAAGTATTCGTGGCGGTGGTATTATCGCAATACCTATTGGATGTTTTTTTTACAAATAATGCTTTCAGTCAAATTCATCTGTTGTTTTGTTTTCTCCATTTTTGGCCAACACATTAAACAGGTGCTAAATTATTTACAATATTATCAAGTGTAGAATTAACACTGTATAGATAATCGTGGTTTTTAATATCACAGTTATTGAAAATACGTGTGCAAGTACAGTACGCGTGTACAATTTTGATGACGAAATATGTGTCACATGCATCGTATGCTAACCATCGCGTACGCGTAAAAATGAAGCATACTTTTGGGCTTAAGCTGTGGAGAGATGATGCAATGTGCTTTTGGAGAGATGATGCAATATGCAATTCTATTATATTTTAATAGAAAATTTGATTATTGAATATTATTTTTAATTGCAATTATATTAAAGGTACTATACTAGGGATGTTGCGGTTATGGAATTTTCCCACCGGTTAATCGGTGGGAACTGAGACTAAATGTAAAAACACCGGGGGGAGGAGGTGTGTGGTCGAAGATGTGGCCCTGCGCATGATGCATTTTACTTTCAGTTTTAAAATTGAAGCAATTCGGGAACGGCAATTGCTTGAAGTAATGGTGGGTTCAATATCTTTCTTAATAAAAACACACAAAACTATAAAAAAGTACAATGACTTTTGCTTATATTAAACACAGACCTTACAAAACGAATAATCACAGCACACATCAAGCAAAAAATAAATGAGAAAAGAAAAAAACATTTACGTTAGATAAGTTGCTTAAATTAACAAAACGAGTAATCACGGCACACATTATATAAATAAATAAATAAATAAATAAGAAACGAATAAGAAAGGAATACGAAATGAAAAACGTTTATGTTAAATAAATAAATAATACGGAAGAAATACAAAACGAAAAACATTTATGTTAAATAAAAGGCAAAGCACCGGCTTTTGAAAATTAGAACAAAAAGAAAATTAAACCTTAACCGGCTCTTGACAACAGTGCTTACATATTCTACTACATGTTCTTTGCCAGAAAAGCCTCCGCCATCGTCTTGTCAGTCAGCACTTCACTCTCCTCAGATGATGAATAAAATTTGACTCTTGTTGCTGATCTTTGCCGCGACACTTGTTCCGCTTACGCTGAATGCAGCAGCCGTGCAACTGTAGTTTGGTCTTTGACCAAACTAAGTGATTTATAACTGTAAACATTTTAAATGACGTAGGGGTCGGTGCCGTGGTGGACAAGTGATGTAATCACAGTAGGCGGGTGGACACCGTGTATCACCGGTGACACAGACTATCGCAACAAGCCTATACTATACGTTACATAAGTTGTGCGAATTAAACCAATGATCTTAACAATGTTTTACAACTTGAGCTACAGGAACACGGACAGTCAAGACGAAATAAAAAAACATGTGACACACAACTCCACAAAACAAAAACGGGAACACATCTCAAGTCGTATGACGCAACACGGGGCAGCCCGGCGCACATCTCAGTGCAAGTCGGCCAAAAGCATGTGCCCCCTCCTCCACCCAGAGCGCCCAGAGCACCCAAAACAGCAGCTATAATCAGAGAGACACACACGACTTCCATTGCTGTTTGTCTCTCATTATTAAGCGAGGGTGGACAGGAATAGGCAGAGAGGGAACATTTTTATGCGTCTGCCTTGGGCACTTAAAGCTTCAGGTAAAGAGACAGGGATGTCACTGCTTTCCAGTGTCTTTATGACAGTGCGGAGCGGGACAAAAGACAAAGAGATACCAAATCACTGGAGGGGATCTAATCTCTTTTAAACGGACTTGGCTTTATTTCCTCTGGAATAAAAGAGCTCATTACAAAGGCTGTGTTTCTCAAATGGCAGCCATGTTCACTCAAAACGAGTCTGTCCTGATGTGATCCAACACGCTCAGACGCCACGCAGCCAAGTGTCAAACACAGCATCTCCCAGAACCGCACAGTAAAACTTTAACCTGCTTCTACAATGACACTTCAAAAGCAATCAGTAGATCTAAACTTAAATCTTTACGCATTTGTATAAATGTGTTATTCTGCACAACAGAACCAAAGGGTTATGAATATCTTGTTATGAATTTGTGTCCTATACAATCTAAAAGAACAAACAAAAGTTTAGTAAAAATGTGTCAGCCAACCAAGTATCTCCATGTCAGCGCAGCTGCTCGAGACATTTACGTGAGGAACTTCAGTTAATTACTTTCGCAACAACTTATCTCTCTCCATTTCTCTCTCGTCTCAGAAGAGAGACAGGATCTCATTCCTGCCGGCTCCCGGGGCGAGAGGTGACAAGCAATCAGCGTCCGGCACTCCCATCATCCAGCCATCAGATCTGATCCAGCCAGGCCGTGGACAGACACATCATTAGGCCGACAGAAAGGTTATTTATAAAAGAGCTTCCTGGGGGAGCGCAAAAGCACTTCAACAACATCACAGTAAAACAGCCCTCCGGAGTGTCCGAACAGCCTTACGGAATATCACTAAAACTGAAGCAGCGGACAGTGACGGATAGTAAAACTCTACTACTGTCACTGATATGTACATTGATACATACAGAGAGTGTTAAATATTGACGCTGTTATTCCCGAAACCTCGGATGTCCAAATTCGCTGTTTTTCATGAAATGGAAAAAACACAGTGCTAATATGTATTCTATGGCTGGTGAATATAACGCATAAATGAAGCACATCATAAGCTGTGTTGTGTCATGTGTGGGGTGTGTGGCTCAGCTGTGTGTATGTGGTGCCCTGCTGCGGACATGATCTGGGTGTGTTTAAGCGTTTCACGGCGTTAATTGTTACGAGGGTTAAAAACGGGGCCAGATACAGGCAGGGGTCAAACGACAAGTCACACCATGTCACTGTAGCTCACCAGCACACAAATACACAGTCCTGACAGGTGTCAGTGCCACTGTGATGTGTGAAAAGGTACATGCATTTATAACACAATATAACACTGAAACTGTGTCATTTCTCTCCTCTCTGAAGGATTTCATAAAAACAGGAATGAAAGAAATTCTCTTTGACAAAAGAAATGCCAGTCTGATAAACACAATGCTCAAAACATTTCTCCGCTGTATATGGTCTTGTCGGCGACAGATGAGTTTTTGGTTACGTTGTGCTGTTTAATGGTCGTTACTTTGACAAAAAGTTACAGTTAAAGGATAACGGATCACTGTTTTCTGCTGCCGTTATAAAGGGAAACCTCGAGGCGCAGACACTCACACGTGAACATGGCAGTTCGAAGAAGAACCTACCTGTGCTGATTCCTGAGTTGGCGATGACTGTGGCGTCACTCCACTGGTCAGCGCTGGACACGGAATACGAGCGTTGGTGCATCCCGTCCGGCCGACTGTTAAATGACACCAGACTGATGCCGCTCGCCATCTGAGACACAGAAGAACTGCTGGTCACAGACCCTGTAAAATAAACAAACAAAAGAAACATTACTTATTACTTTAAAAATAATTATGATAATGAACATCAACCTAAAATTAATTTCATATTTGATTATATTATATTTATATTACTCCTTTAAATAAAAACCTATATATATATATATATATATATTAGGGCTGCAACAACTAATCGATAAAATCGATAATAATCGTTATTATCGCGTCATCTTCCGTTTTAAAATTACCGTTTTAGATGTGTCTCTCCGTGCAGCATGAGCTGCGCAGTTTTAAATGTCAGACGTGGTTCTCCGTGGATGCGTCTCCGTGCGGCACAAGTTGCGCAGTTTTAAAGTCAGACGTGTCTCTCGGTGCATGCGTCTCTCCGTGCAGCACGAGGTGCGCAGTTTGAAAGTCACACGTGTCTCCGTGCAGCGCAAGGTACGCAGTTTTAAAGTCAGACGTATCTCTCCGTGCGGCACATGTTGCGCAGTTTTAAAGTCAGACGTATCTCTCCGTGCGGCACATGTTGCGCAGTTTTAAAGTCAGACGTATCTCTCCGTGCGGCACATGTTGCGCAGTTTTAAAGTCAGACGTGTCTCTCGGTGCATGCGTCTCTCCGTGCAGCGCGAGGTGCACAGTTTTAAAGTCCGACGTGTTCTGCATGCATCTCTTCAAGCTGCGCAGTTTTAAAGTTTAAAGGGGAGAGGTGTTTTAAATGACAAAATTAAAGATTATATTAGTAAAACCCAATTTGTGGCGTTTGCACTTTGCAAAGTACATAATAGGCTAAATACCCTGATTTGGGGGTTTATTTAGTTCAGAGGTGGGTAACGAAGTACATTAAGTACAAAAGTACACTTTTTGAGTATTTATACTTAAGTATTGCTTTTACTTTTTACTGTACTTCACTACATTTGAATGACAAATATCTCACTTTTCATGGCACAAAAAAAAGATTTCCTTGGCCGACCCTCCCCTCGCTCCCACATTTGGGAGAGACTATTGTCAGTTGCTTCTAATATGACACATGAATCAACTCACCAGGTGTGTTAATTATGGAGACATTCACAACATTTTGGGAGAAGGCTAATGAGTTCAGTTGTGTATACTTTTCCCATATCTGAATTACTTATTATAAGCAAAAGATGTAATTACATTTATCCGATTAATCGATTAATCGAAAAAATAATCGACCAACTAATAGATTATCAAAATAATCGTTAGTTGCAGCCCTAATATATATGAAGAGTTTGGTTCCAAAATGAGATAACTCCGTTTTTTTATTACTGGAATGCACAATTAAAAAAACATATCATTTTGGAACCAAACTCATCATATATATATATATTTTTTTTTTGTTATGTGGGTGTAAGTGTGAAACCTGGTAAGGTTGAAAGCTCCAGAAATTAGGTAAAGCCTTACATACCAAAGTAAAATGATTGAACTATCCATGATATAATAACTTTTAGGCAGCGATTTGCAACTTTTGGGGTTAAAATGAGCAGAAATCAGTTATCAATTAAGTATAAACAAATCCTTTTTTGACCCACAAACGTACATTTTTAGAAATAATGATACAGAATTTGTCCAATTTCAGAGGAAATGTCAGTATGACATCATCTTACTTCTTCATATAGTATGTAAAGGCAAATACGTAAAGTAACCTGTAATGTTATGTTTCAAACTGAGATGGCAAAAAGTTACATATTGTGCCTTTAATATTTCAAATTTTTTAGGGATGCACCAAAATTTCAGCTACAACAAAACTTCAGCCGAAAATAGGATTATCATTTTTTTCCGGAAAAAGGTAAAAAAGCCTGAAAATAATGTCATTTTCAGATTCTGTGGGGTTTTCGATGCATCCAAAATTTTGGGTTTCAGATTTTTTCTTGGCTGAGCTGGCTGTGGATGGAAAGTTCTGCTATAACCAAAATGATACAATGTGCTCTCATCAATAAGCATAAATAATGTCATCAGAAGTCATGAGTCATCATTACACCACAGGAATGTGATTAAAGTGTACATCATGGGAAGTCATATGTAATCGCACTAACAATTGCAGAAGACATTTGCTATAATGAACACAAACAGCTCAAACACAATCAACATTAACACTACTGGGCTTCTGACCATAGCAATCCCACTTCAATAATTGAAAAATGAGTTCAATAGCATCAAAACGAATAAAGATAAAGCTAACATCTTCATACCAACCATCATTCGCAGTAGCTACAGCCACAATATAATCTAGGCGTTGTAAAAAAAACAAGCATTCAATAAATATTTTCTGGTTTTTAATATGTTGTTGCATAAAGGTGTACCCACGGGCCTCCACTGGCCCGTTACAAACTCGACTGAATGAAATGTCACGACTCAATTTAATCTCCATTGTAGCGGATAAATCAAGCGCCAGCACCTTTGGGTAAATGGCAAAAGCTGATCGCGCTTCACGGGAGGCCTGATAAACTACATTTTTACATCGACGGGCACTGGAGGAAAATAAACGCTCGATGCGGGAGGGCAGAGAGGGGTCCGCACACGTTCACGTTCACACACACAGCGTATGAAGATATGCTACAAAGGATCCGTGCGTAATTGGAGCTCTCACAGAAAGAGATGTTAAGACAGAGGTGCGTGTGATCGTGTTGGTGACCCGGCTCTTCTCGTCACAAAAGCTTTCCCTGCTCCGCCGCTGAGTGAATGATCTCTTTTCTCCTCTGTAGCTCCCTCCCTCACCCTCATTAGTGCTCATTTCGGACTTGGCTGACTGGCGAACGAGCTCTGATTGCATTAATATTCATGACAATAATTAGTACATGTATTATGGGTCACTGAATATTCATGCTATTAGTTTGGCCCTCCTGGTGCTTGTGGGTGTGCATGTGAAGGGTCTTTAACACTCCTTGGGCGGCTTAAGAACTGTTGATCTTTTGAGTGCGAGTATAAAAATAACTAAATAATACATAATTGTTTATTTCTGTAACTAATTAAAGCGTTCAGTTCTGCGGCCGATTATGCTGGCGTTTTTTGTTTTATTAAATCACAAGGGATGTTAACAATTAGTTAATGATCGATTAATCGATCGTTATAATTTAACCGGTTAATATTATTGATGGCCGATTAATTAACACAAATTCATTGAATAATCATGCGAGCAGACTGCAGAAAAACGGCAATGTTTTTACTCATAACTCATTTTAAACAATCAGACATATGCCGTCAGATCAAACGATATTTAAGATCGTGAAAAACATTAGTTAGGTGACTACCTAACTGAAATTTAAAATGGTAATGTACATCATTTACCGTCACAGAAATGTCTATTATGTGGACTGCGCTGCTCTCCATGTGTGTTTTGTGGTATTAATGATTAATCGATGAATTAATCTACCATTTTTATTATAATCGCTTCCTTGAACAATGCAAACGTCAAAACTTTGTCTCGCTTGACCATCATGACCAGCCCAAAATAGTTAAAATGGCCTCTACAGTGGTGGAAAACGGGGCAAAGCTCTTCACTTGTCTGACCAATGGCAGCTGGAGTATGTTCGAAGTTCCATTTTTGTGATGCAGAAATGACACACTTCACCTTTAACAAAACATTCCTGTAACAAAGCTTTCCTGTAGCTCAGTGGTTAGAGCATGGTGCTAGCTACGCCAAGGTCATGGGTTCGATCCCAGGGATTGCACATAGCCTACTCAGAAACAAATGTATAGTATAATGCAATGCAAGTTGCTTTGGATAAAAGCGTCTGCCAAATAAGTAAATGTAAAATGCTTCAACGTAAAACATGTCTTGGCGTATACATACATATATTTAAGAGTTAAATGGTCTTTTTATAAATGCAAAACAACATTTGATCACATTACCCGGTGTCTGTCCAAGTTGCAGGTTGCTCATGTCCTTGGTGAGCCCGTTGGTTTTGGGACTGGGGGCGGCACATGTAGAGATGGCCCTGGGGGGCCTCTTCCCTGGAACCTTTACTGTAGTCCGAAGCAGGTCGATCTCCTTCCCGTGAACATTCTGCATGTAATCCTACAGTTAAGAAAAAATGACAAAAGGGTTACTGCAACGGCACTGAAAACTCTGGATGAAAAGTGTCTAGTAAATTCATGTTGTCAGCTCACAGTTCATTCTGCCCACCCTCCGGAGGTGAGGAGATCAATATGAATATATTTGGTATTCACGGCACAAAGTACGCTCTGTACACTTTTGTATGTGGAAAAAACTGCTAATGCCATGTACGGCACATGTAAAATATTCCTCCGAGCCTCCCTTTATCCTTTTCCACGGATCACAGCATGCCATCGCAGCGTGTGTTTGGATTCCGAGCGCGTCGTCCGGATTTGCGCGTGGTTTTGCTTGCGATGATGATGAAAGTTACTCCATGCTAATAGGGATGCAATTACCAGCCGCAAGCTGTTGGCCCGCCACTCCTGAAGGGCTCTCCTGTGGCTTGTTAAACCGTGTTGAAAGCTCTTGGCTTCGAATTGCCCTTTTGTTGGCCTCTAGTGAGGGATGGACACGTTCTGCTCGCGCTTCAAATTGCTCGGCGCGCCGCGCATACACACAATCTCAGGGCTTTGTGTTATACGATTGGCACTCAGCTGATGTACGGTAGTTCTGGCTGGAATGCTCGATCTCTCCAAGCTTTGCCCTCGCTCATTAAGTCGAAAGATTCTGTGTATCTTCTCTATTGAAGTGCGTATGTTATTGTGTCTCGTCTAGAACGTTTACTCAGGGGATTGGCCCATATGCAACTCTTGATTTTAAATAAAGGATGGCAAACCACTTGAGGGATTTAGTTGAGGGAGTTTAAGTCCTCAGATGTGAAGAGTTTGACCACTTCAGCGCACTTGAGAGGCAGGTGTCTATTAAAAATGTGAGAAATAAATCTTTTGAATGACACAACACTACAGCCTCTAATGTAATACTAAACTAAGGATGTGCAAGAGCAAGCGAATAACTGACCCCAAATTAAGTTGTAACAAATATGCAAATACGTATGTGCATTACCCTAATCTAAATTCTCGAATGAATTTCTCTTTAAGAGTGGAAATGTTTTTGCTACTCTTTAAATCTTGTTTTCATTCATGCTGTTTAATTGTAAGAAACCCTAGGTTATTGTTTATTACTCAAAAAGAAATATACACTACTATTCAATAAATTAGAGTCTGACAGATTACATGTTTTTTTTCCGTAATATTTTAGAATAATAGGTACACCATTTTATAACAGTAGTAAATTTAACTGTATTTAACAAATGTACGTTTGGTCATTATGTTGTGACCGCATTAAATTCATTCCTATTCTGGTTCATATTAACATTATTCCGTCCAAGTAATTAATTTCAAATACATTTTACAATGTATATTTTATAAGTTATGTAAATTTATTTAATTGCATATATGATTTTTACACTTACCTTTTTTTTAACATTTTTTAAAGATTTATTTTTGGCGTCTTTTGCCTTTTTATTTATAGTACAGTAATGAGAGGACAGGAAACGAACTGGGTGAGAGGGGGGGGGTGGGATCGGGAAAGGACCACGAGCCGGACTCGAACTCGGGTCGCCCGGCGCGCAACAGCACCATATGTCGGAGCACTAACCACAAGGCAATCAGCTCCGACCACACTTAACTTTTAATTTGAGTAATCAACTACTTGTTTTTTCTATTAAAAACAAAAAAAATCTAAAACAGCCCTTTATTTAGTAAAAAAATGTGAACATTTATACCAATGTCTCATTAACATAAAGCTGTGCAATGGTTGTAACGCATGTAAACACTGATCAACTATTTTCACTAATTAGGCGGCATCTATAGCAATCCACTTAATCAGCTACATTAATGTGATTTCTTTTTCACATAGTTGAGCAATTACGAGCCCTGATTGAGTTTCAACCTATTAGCCTCCACAAACACTTTAATTGATGCCTGTGTAGCAGACACCTGCTGATGAGAGGAACCTGTTCACAGCCAAAGACAGGAGGGGGGTGCAACACTTCCTCTAATTCACCCAGATGTAGCTGTTAATTGGACAATAAATGAGTGCAAGTTTCAACAGTTTATGTTAATTACATTTTTGATTTTGTGTGTATTTGTTTTTTAAAGGATTGCCTTGTAATATCTACATCTCGAAAAAAAAACATCAGACAACTCCAGTTTTGCTTTTATTCGCCATTTCTACATGTATAGTGGCACTTTTTAGTCCAGTGTCTGTTGAATTTCAACAAAATCAAACCTCAGGAATGAGTCCCCCAAAGGCAATGTGAAAGACTGAGAGAATGCAAAGACGCATGAAAGCTGTAATTAAAAATCAGGGTTATTCTGTCAAATATAAATTTTGGAACTGTTTCTAAAATACATGCAAAAACAACTGTATTGTTTTGTTTAAAAATGAATATGAAGTAGGGGTGTAACGATACACTCAGCTCACGATTCGGTACATATCTCGAAGCTGGGTTCACGATACGATACACATCTCGATATTTTGAACAAAATTCAAAAATGAAACTGAAATTCAAAATATTAACAATTTCAGTAACTTATTTTGTTGAACATACAACTTAATAAAGAATTTTAACATTTTAAGGCTTAACTGAAATTAGAATTCAGAAGATCAGTGTCAATTTTGACAGCAAATTTTGATTTAGTTTTAGTCATAGTCTTTTGACTAAAATGCTATTTAGTTTTAGTCATCCCAATTTATCATAGTTTTAGTCTATTTTTAGTCGATGAAATCTACATTATATTAGTCTACTAAAATCTATCTGGATTAACTCATTTAATTGGTGTAATTAAATGTTCCATACAAAGATTTAACTGTTTCGACATAATTTACGTGGAATTAAATGAAACCAGGTCATTACCTTTATTTTTCAGAAAAATTCAGTAACTACTGGATATGCAATGTTGTAACACAGATAATATTAGACCATGAACGACATGAGTTCATTCAGTCTCATTTTGACTCAATTGACTCGTTTAGTGAAGGGCGTGTTCATTCAGTACACTCAACCAATGAAACGCACTGACAGAGCTCACGCTCAAGCGCTATTGGCTCGTGTCTCTTTGAAGCTGTGCTGTCTTTGCTTGAGACAGTAATGAATAAGAAAAATCTTTCAAAAAGACACATTACATAAACTGTATTACATTTCTTCAATCATGCAAATCACATACTTGTTTTTTAGCATGTCATTCGATCTTTTAATATACAGTACGACTCACTTCATCGCTTCTCTGATCGGAACAGCGCTGGTTTCTTTTGGCTTACTTTATGTTGCATATCACGTTATGCAGCAGCTCGCGTTAGCGGATAAATTAACATTGGCATTTAAAAACGTTTGTGCTGCCTTTGTAATGAGTTTCGTGGTGACTCGCCTGCAGTCACTCTTCAAGTTTGCTGCGTTTTAACGGCGATTGTGAGGGAAAATATGACGCTTTGTAAACCACTTGGAGACACAGATTGTGTCTTGTGCTTCTCTCTCTACCGCATATGTGAGATAAGCACACGTGACGCGCTGGTGCAGAGTAGGTAGCGTCTTGACCGCTGAACGAATAGAATTAAACATATCGTAAAATATCCCCATCTCTCTACGATGCGCATCGTAACATTTTTGCATCGCGAAATATCGTAATATGAAGTATCGTTACACCCCTAATATGAAGCGTTCAAAATAATGTTATTTTGACTAGTTTGTCCTATATCAGTTTTCTGAAACTCCATGCAAATAAAAACTTTTTCTTTCAGAGCATTAGACAAAAATGATAATTTTGCTTAAATTCATACCTATGCCTAGAACTATGACTCATACATATCAATATTTATGAAATCTGCTAAAATGTATAAAATAATTTTAGTTTAGTTTAGTTTAAGTTTTTATATTTTGCCACAGTGTGAGTTTTAATAACACAAAGTAACACATTTTTTAAAAAGTTGTGTTTCGCTTTAATTTTTACAGGTTCTTTATAAAGTTTAACATGCTGAATGTTTTTTTTTACCATTAATGGTACTCACAAAAAACCAACGGTATTCGGTATTATTACTCGTACGCAGAAATTACTGGCATAACACGGAGCTCAAAACAACAGTTTAACATAACAGTTGCTGAAAACCAGTCGTCCAAAACTTTAGAAGTGTACATTTGATCGCTTTTGTCTTTTATGACTAATACTGTCCTCACAAACCAAATTCCAGACGTAGTCACCATCATCGCTTCATCCCACCTTCCCTGTGCTAGAGAAATTTCTAGAATTTTCTGACAGTTACAGGAGAAACATATTTTTTTAAATATTTGTACAGTTTTTGTTTATTTGCGATATACCGATATATCAAAATTAATGATATAAGCTCAAAATTTACTTGAGCTAAATATACACTAAAACATTGATGCTACATAAAAATTACCCCAATATTTATACAAGAACTATAAAAAGGTAGCGCGAAACAACAATTTGTCACACTGTGTAATCAAACTCATCTCAGAAATCGAATCTATCTAATCTATGCTCTCCTGTGCGACATTCGTAGAATAACTCTGGGATTGATTAGCGCTAGCAATAAGGTCTAATTGCATTCCAAAAAAGCCAGACAGAAAGAACAACCGATAAAGGACGGCCATTTACATTTGTGTGTATGCAAACAGGTCGTCTGAGCTGGTGATTATGACAAGCCATTATGCCGTAATATTACACATCAACAGCGTCAGCCGTGTGCAAACAAATGAGCTGGTAATTAGGGACAAGAGCGTATCAGAGACACATGCTTACTGAGGCGGACACAGTAATTTGTTAAATGTCAGTGAAAAGGCGAAGGACATTAAAAGCTGGATGTTACAGTGAACACGGGAGTATTTAACACGTTTAATGTGAATGCTGAAAGTAGGCGTGGATGTGTGCTGGTACTCACATGCAGACTGGGATGATAGGTGAGGACTCCGTTGTCGCAAAGTGTGACGTATTTTTTCTTCCATTCTTTGTTCAGCGACTTGCCGCTTCTTTTCAGCAACATGCCCTGACAAGCAAAAAACACAAAATTGATTAACAAACATACAGTTTCACTCCAAACTCGCACCAATGGATGATATAATGTTGGAGTTCTCAAACAAACAGAGCAATGTTTTAAATGTCCAATGTGTATGGTTTTTTTTTGGAGGATCTATTGACATAAATGCAATATAATATAAATAACTATGGGGCGGTTTTCCGGACCTAGTCTCAAACTAACTTAAGAGATGCCTTGATCGAAAACAACTTGCACTGACATATCTTAAAATATATCACTGCGATTGTTTTGTCTCAAGATGCACACAGTAATGTTTTTTTGTAAAGTATGTTTTTTAAAACAACTTAATTATCCTAATTTAACTGAGGGCTAGTCCTGGCTTAAGTTAATCCTTGTCCGGGAAACCGCCCTTATGTGTTCAGAGGTGTATAAAGACCTTACATAATGAAGATTTATGTTTTTATTACCTTAGAATGAGCTATTTCTATCTACATACACCACCGTTCCCCTCACATGGAATTCACCATGTTGTCTACATTTTATCTCCAAAGAAGCAAAAACATGACGACATCTTAGTCCTGTGTCAGACACCATATTGCTTCAAAAGGGAGGGGTGGAGTGAGCCTTTGGTTGCAATTCGCAACCTCACCTCTAGATGCCGCTTAATTTCATACACTGGGCCTTTGAAAGCACCATAGATATTATATACATTAAAATATTTACAGAATTTTACGAACTGGCTATTTTTAAAGTCGGACAGCGGTTCACACCACATCACAAACCCTTGACAAGCAAAACAATCACATTAGACTCAAGTGAACTGTTTATGTGCACACATTTTGGACATCAAGAAAAAAAAAACAGAACACAATCTACACGAGCAAATTCCCCTCTTGCGGTGTCAGCAAGCGCATAAGCACTCGGACACAAACACTAACCCTTCCTCTCCTACGCACATCAGTGGCGGCTGACTGGCCGTTTAAGGGCCGGCCGCCCACACCTCATTTCAGCCAAATTCATTAGGCAAGAAGAGAATAAAACTGTCCGCTGATTAGCAATTACGCTGCTGCGGCAGCGTGTCACTTCGCTGGACTTGTTAAACATTAACACGCAGACGGGAGGGATATTAATAGATTTCTTGCCCTGGCTGTGCCGGAGCGTGCAACGCCAGAGCAACTTTCTGACGCTTTCTTTTGTTTATCTCTTGTTATGAATTTCTGACCAAAAAATGACACGATCCCTCACTGTCACACATCGTTAAACTGGCATAATTATGCGGTAATTAGTATCTAAACACGGTCTGGAGAAAAAAAATAAAACGGGTTGTAATGATGTACCAAGAGGACTGGAAGTGAAACCCGGCACGGTTGCCAAACAAATCAAAATGGCAAAATTCACACTAACTCAACTGTGAAATACTATAAAGATGAATATTTTAGGCTACAACATATATTGATTTATATACTTGTAATAATTTTTTTAAAGGAATACTCCACTAAAAACAAAAATTCTGTCACGAATTGCTAAGAGTTACCAATTACCCCTAAGTTGTTCCAAACCTGTCTGAATTTGTTCTGCTGTACAAAAATATAAATATTTGGATAAATGTTAACAACTGACATTTATGGGGCATCATTGACTACCATAGTAGGAAAAATAAAATGGTAGTCAAAGGTGCCCCAGAACTGTTTGCTTTCCTAAATTCTTCAAACTATCTCAGTTTGTGTTCAACAGAACAAAAAAACGATACATTTTTTTTCTACTATGGTAGTCAATGATGTCCCAGAAATGTCAGTTGCTAACATTTTCCCAAATATCTTTCTTTGTGTTCATCAGAACAAGAAATATATACAGGTTTGAAACAACTTAAGGGTGCGTAAATGATGACCGAATTTTCAGTTTTGGGTGGGGTATCCCTTTAATTTAAGATTGGATGATGGAACTCTTTTCTCTTCTGACTTCAGCATGGCCCCGGGTGCTGGAGCTGTGGATGTGGGTGGGGTCCATCCACACATCTGTACACCCCAGATCCTGCTCTCAAAATAAAAGAGCGCTTCCTGGGTGAAATAACACCAGGCTCCCCTGCTGAGCGGTAAACACAAGTCGACAAGCTTTTTAATTTCCTTACATGGGTGCTGCCGCTAGCGGCCAATCTGTCACATAAAGTGAATATCCATTACTTCATTAATTGAGAATGACACCTTTTTAAGAGTGTGTATGTTTGTACAAGACAAAAGAAAAAAGAACAGATAAACGAACGAAAGAAAGAATGATTTTTATTGTGGTCTCCTGAACAGGGGTTCTCAACCTTTATGACTCCAAGGCCCCCCAGTGCATTCGACAATATTCAAAAGCCCCCCCCCAACTCAAATTCTACCCAATAAAATATTTCAAAACTTGACATTAACTGGAAAAGTGTTTACTTATTATGAAAATGGCCAAATTATAAAAATATCTATATGTAAATGCATTTAAATGCTATTTTGTCTAATCTTGAGTCCCCTTGGAAGTCAGCTGGGATCCCCTTGTCAGCCACCCCTGCCATGTTGTACTAGGTAGCTGTGTCGCCTTTTTCAGCATGGTTTGTATGTAGGCCTATTAATTTTGTCCATCCGCTGGGAAAATGACAAGCCATCATTCAGCAGGAGAGGCTAATTGAATGCCACGTCACCTCTCTGATGCGAGTAATCGGTCATTATTTAAGGCTTAGATCGGTGACACCCCACTTGCCTCTATTTTACCGTCCCGTGCCTGACAACCTGCAAGGTCTCCCAAACCTGAATCCCACGGGGAGAAATAAATAAATCTCATCTCAAGCACTACGCGGTTAAAAGCCGATAACTGCGGCACCTATGGTCTTTAGTGGAACGTCAATAGGAGTAGTTGTTAAATTGTCCAATAAAGAGCAACACGAAGCACCCCAAATGAAGAATACCAATTAAGACGGAGCGAAAACAGACAAAGAATCGCTGTTTCTCATTTTTGTTCGTCCTGGGGGCAGAGCAGAGATTACAACCAGACAAACTTCACCAACAAACAAAAGCTTCTAATCTGTGGCATTCTCTTCCAATAAAAGAGGCCAATCTGAACTGTTATCAGTGCGTTATCCATTTCATTCAGCTCTTCCCATTTCTTCTTTTCTTTCAGAACAAAAGGTGAGGTTAACCACGGGATGAATGCGAACCGCGGTGCGGGTGGGGACGGGAGTCAGCGTGGTGGACAGGATCAGTCTCCTGCACAACCGCGCCGGACAGCCGCTTAACAAAGAGTTGGGTGTTTGCTCACGCCGGCCTTATTGTTCTTGGGCTCTCCACGGAGAAGGGGGCTAAATTAAGTGTGTCATCCTAACACAAGCTCACCTCTGGCCCTGTCAGTGTGAGTGACTACAAGCGTGCGCACGTGAGAGGGAAGTGGAGCCGCGTGAGTGACGCGGTGGGAGATCTGGAGGTCTTATATCGCTACGGCCATCTGATCTGGCCGGTGCAGGCAGCAAGACGACACCCTCAGCCACCCCCCCCCCAAAAGACATTTATCATTTAACGACAGGAAATCCCTAGAACACACTCACACCCTGACAAACATAAATGGAACAAGAACTTAGAAATGGGAATTAGTTACCTACATTAGTTAACATGGACCAACAATAAACTAATACGGCACTTTTTCATTTTAGTTTGCCCAAAAATACACATTCTGTCATCATTTATTTACTCTCTTGTCATTTAAAACCTGTATTTGACTCTTTATTCTGTGGAACACAAAAGAAGATATTTTAAGAAATGTCTCGGTGGTTTTGTGTCGATGCAATGGAAGTCAATGGGGGCCAATGTTGTTTGATTACAAAAGATCTTATTTTGTGTTCTGCAGAAAAATGAAAGTGAGTAAATGATGAAAGAATTTTCATTTTTGGGGACATGATTCCTTTCATTTCAACACTTACTAATACATTTCTAAAATCAAAAATCTGTTAAAATTAGAAAATGCAAAATGAACTAACATGATAAAAAATGTGTTCGTATTAACAGACATAACAAAGATTAATAAATGCTGTGCAAATATTTTGTTCGTTGTTAGTTCGTATTAGCTAATACGTTAACTAATGTTAACAAACAGGGGCCGGATTAACGAAACTGTTCTTAAGACAAAACATAAGATTGTTCTTAAAATAAATGATAGGAAGTTCGCATGAATGTTGCCAAGTACGATTCTCAAACATTTCATAATAAAATTTCTCAGATATTTTCATAAAATCTTAATTTTTTTGTAAGAATAAATGACTCGCCTGATCGTGAGGTATCTGAGGTAACTGTATATAGGTAGCCCCCCAAAAAAGATTTATAATCTTGAACTTAGAATTTTAATTAATCAATTATACAACGCTGGAACATCAATTCTTTTGGTCGGTGGTCTTATTTTTTTGATGGTTGATTACACAAAACTAGAGATGCACCGGTTGCAATTTTCTTGGCCGATTCCGGTTTCCGATTTTATTACAAGTGAATCCTGCGATTCCGATTTTCAATCCACAACCTATAATTGACAGTATATATAAAACCGTATTTACTTTTCTTCAATGCGCATTTTTTCATAATAACAGATTTTATTTTCATAAAACAAATTATTCAACATTACAATTTCCCCAAATTTCCCTAAATGCAGTTGTCAAAGCTTCATTAAATTACAGGATCTTCTCTCACCTAAACAACTCTGACATTGAAGAACTCTGTGACTGAAAAGAAGTAGATATAATAAATATAACTAAACAAATGTCACTTAATTGACCCTTTTCTCTTTTGTACTCATCTCACAAAAGTCTACAAGTTGTAAAAGATTAAGCCTATGAATAAAATAGTACTTTAACTTTATTCTTGTCTGTTCCTGTTCATTAAACTAACATTGCTTTATTTTCTGAAATGTTAAATAAATTGTCTTTATCTTGGGTCTGTAGTATTAAAAGAAGTGGGTTGGGTTCATTTTAGCTGTAACTTCAATGACAAGTTAAAAATCATAAATTAATTCTACTCTAAAGATTTAAACGTATCATCACATTTCTTGTGTTAGTAAAGAACTGAATCAGATAATCACATATATAGCTGGATTTATTCATTTTCTTTTATATTTTGGATTTTAAAAACAAGCATGTCATTTTACCTAAGTGAAATTACCATAGTTTTAACGTAAGACAAGCACTCGGGTTGAATGGAATTTATGTTTGTTTTACACAGAGTGAACGACTTGAACGTGAGTTTAGCATGTGTCAGAGTTTTTTAGCATCACTGTTAGCATACGCACCACAAGTAGATGGAGCAACGAGAGATGAACTACAGTGCACCTTTTAACTGTACAGTACATGATGCATGTGCACGCGTGTGCAGTCAGCGGATATGAGAGATGCGTGTCAGTCAGCAGAGACTCGCGGTCCGGTGGACACACATGCGCGTATAAACAAGCCGTGAAAGACACGTACATGTTTCCTTGCGGCTTTGAGTGTACCAATGGCTGTGACGTTATTGCCAGCGTCACGGGCAACAGAAGATCGGCTTGGAATCAGCAAGACGTGAGACTGACCGGCCTTGTCACTGGTCCCGGCCGATCATGCGAAAACCGGCCGATTCCGGTCTTTGGCCGGGCAATCGGTGCACCTCTAAACAAAACGTATGATAAATTTCTATATTTCATAAAATGCCACCAAAACTGTGGCTCCCCTGAATCTATCTTGCCACAGCCCCCAGTTCGAGAACCACTGTTGTAACTAATTGATAACCAAATTAAGTTTAAAATGTAATTCAATATGTTAAGACATACTGTATATGATAAAGACATGACATTCAATGCTACAGTACACTTCTGTTCATTGCTAAATAATGCTAAAAAGTCCCACTCTGCTGAAAATAGACCCCACAAACAGGATACGGTCATGTGGCGCTGTCAGCTTTCAACAATAACACGTCAAGGTCATTGAGGAATTTAATGAGCGTCTTAGACACTCCCCTGAAAGTTTAAACCAATAGAAGCCAATGGATACTAGCAACAAGAGATTAGCCAAATCTAAACAGGGATTCCAGATTGATGTTTGTGTATTGGGATACATTATTTTCCAACTAAAATTATACAGGAACAGGAGAAAAAAAATCTAATTTGCGGGAGGTTAGTGTGCATGACAAAAATGCCATCTTGGCCAAAATGGCTTGGAGCATCGACAACCTTTCCCTGGGAAATGATATTTTTCCAATCCCATAGAAGGCGGATCGTGTCACACTCGTTAAAGGCTTGATAGCAGGTCTTTAATATTCACCGTCTTAATTAGGGCTGCAGTTAATTTCATTAAATTCTTTCGGTGCTAAATGAAGCAGATTATGAGACATCTTTTATTGCGAAGCGTGAAATTACAGCCTGCCCGCTGCCAATGGCAGGGCCAAGCTAATGAATTACAGGGTAAATAACACCCGAATTAACCATCCAATTTAACTCCTTACAAAGCACCCTTGCTCTGAGGGGGCAGAACTTCGTCAAACACGCACAGCTCGCTGCTCGTCTGCCAACCAGAACATGCAATTACAAGCGTGATACTAATTTCCCTTTATGATGAGGGGAGACGTTTCGGTGGCGTTGGATTTCTTAAAAGGAAATTTAAAGAGTGCGATGCACTCTGAAACAAAAAGTGCGACACGTTTCGCTTCGCACCGCTAAAAAGGGAAAAGGATAAAAAAAAGTGGACAGTTAAGTCAACCACAGAAAGAAAAACTGGGTTTGAAATCAAAGCTTGAACATTTTTCCCTAAACGGAAGCTACATTAGTGTATGAAAAGTGTCACAAAGCGCATTCATTTTAACATGCATTAAAGTGATAGTTCACCAAAAAAATCTATAATTTTCTTTGTTCTGCTAAACGCAAAAAATTAAATATTTTAAAAAATGCTCTGGGGAACCATTGACTAGCATAGTAGGTGCCCCAGAGCATTAAAACAAAACATGTTTAGCAGAACAAAGAAAATTATACAGTTTTGTAACAACTTGAGGGTTAGTAAACAACGACAGGTTTTTCATTTTGGGGTGAACCACCCCTTTAACTTCATTAACGAAATATGCTGGTTATGTTCGCATATCTACTTCTAGACTTCTCGAAATTAATTTGCAGCAAACCTTGTGTCAAATCGGCTTGCCGTATTGTTAACAAAGATGTGCGCGTTCGCTGTAATCGGCTAATTAAGTATGCGGAACAGATGTCGGTAGACTCTGGGCTACGTAGGGTCGAGTAAACAAAGCTGGCGATCATTACACCGACATTAGCTTCCACACAAAACCACACGCAACTCCATCAAACTAAAACAAAGACTTGACCAAGTTTCCAACAGGTTTCAGCATCATAATCCCACCGTTCGGCAAATCACATTTAAAAACATGACCATCAGTCAAAATAAACAGCATAATATAGTCATAATACATGTCAAAACAACAGTGACCCCTGTGAGTCGAATTAAAAACAAGAGGTAAAGGGTCAAAACCGAGGCCGTGATTGGCAGAGCTAAGAGTTATCGCGGCCAATTCAGGTGACACGTCCGACCTCACCACACCCACTCGTCGGGCTCCGAGCTGCCAGTTTGAAGCCTTTCGCGGGGAGAAAAAGGCGAAAACGCACCTCTTTAGCGGTCTAATTGCTGGAGAGTGCGAGCCCACCCCACCCTCATTGCGTCCACCAGCCGTCTGCGTGTTTTAATGAGGAGCATGTTCTAATGAAGGCATTTTTACAAAGGTTTTATTGTAGCTGAGAGCCACGTCGAGGGCGTAACCTTCAGCGCAGGTGTCAGAACAATAACCTTCGTAATGAGATCACAGAGAATGGCAAATAAACTACGACAGGGTCTAAGATAGAATAAAAGTACCTTAAGCGTGCACATGTACACATATTTAAATACAAAAAGAAACACATCAGGGAATGCACTAGAGTACATACCTGTTGTGTCTTATTCGTTTATACATTGGTGGGATTTCAGAAGATAAATGTGAAAGTGAAACCACAGTGTTCAAAGGAATAAATGCAATCGATTTTGTTTAGGACTCATCCGTGTATGAGTCACTCGCTTACCACGGCCATACCTTAAAGGAGTAGCAGAGCGATGAATCTGAAACACTCAGATATGTGCCAAAGTGATTGGAATTTCACATATCTCATCAACTAAGAGTGCTGGCTGCATTCTAGATGTTAGTTTCACTTTTCTAGATGTGAACGCACAATAAAAACAGTAAAAAAATTATATTTGTAATAATGTGATATCAGAAAGATTATGAAGCTTAAATTATTATCGTATCTCATTTATTAGGTTCTCCCCTAACATTCACACACACACACTAACCAAAAGGCATTTCTAGTGCCCGGCAGTCTGCCGCGGACGGTGAGAGGCGAGGAAGAAGATCGAGACGGACGCGAGCACGTAAGAGGAAAGACCACGGGGAATTATCAAATCAATTAACATCCAATTCCTAAATGAAGCTCTGCCGCGTGCCTCTGAGTGCAAAATGCTCGGCTGCATTATCGTCTGCGAGCAGACGCACCCGGGTCGCTTTTGTACTGTTGGAGAAACACTCGTCGCATGAACGTAACGCCCAATTAGATGGGAAATGCCACCGCAGCCACTGATCTGATGGAGGGATTCTGGTCGACGGCTTTGGGTATTTGCCCATCGTGTGTTTGTTCAAAGTTGTGTTGTCATTGTTATACTTTACATTCGAGATGTAATTTTGACTCACAAACAGAACAACAACAATGCGTCTCTGGTAAACATCCACAAATAACACACAACTGAACATTCTTTTATTAAATCGTTTGTTTAATTTGACTAATATTTCAGCTAGCATTAAAGGGATAGTTCAACCCAAAATGAAAATTCTGTCATTATTTACATACCCTCAGGTTGTTCCAAATCTGTATAAATGTCTTTCTTTCGCTGAACACAAATGAAGATATTTGGAAGAATGTCAGTAACCAAACAGATCTCATCCCCTATAGTATTGATTTTCCCTACTATGGCAGTAAAGGAGGAATTTCCAAATATCTTCCTTTGTGTTCAGCAGAACAAAGACATTTATACAGATTTGGAACAACCTGAGTGTTTGTAAATGGCAGAATTTTCATTTTTAGGTGAACTATCCCTTTAAGAGTTTACCTGTTACTTAAAGGGACATTCACCCTAAAATGAAAATACCTTCAACACTTACTCATGCATCTCCAAACATGTTTGAGCTTCTTTCATCTTAGAAACACAAAAGAAGATATTTTGAAGAATGTTGGTAACCAAACAACACTGGCCCTCATTGACTTCCATTGTACGGACACAAAACCACAGAGACATTACTCAAAATATCTTCTTTTGTGTTCCACAGAAGAAAGTAAGTCATACAGGTGTGGAACAACATGAGGTTGAATAAATGATGACGGAATTTTTGTTTTTGGGTGAACTATCCCTTTATCCCTTGACAATGGACCATGTGCACCCTAAACACTAGACCCCAACAAGCGACTGTGCACTGCAGAAGCTAGTAAAGCTCTGATGAATTGAGCTGCTTGATTGATCTTCTCATGAGATGACAGACCCGGGCACCGATCGGCACAAGAGTGTGTGCGCAAGTGTGTGGGGAAAGCTGTCTGACACCAGGGAAATTAATCCCTCATTTATGTACCTGCAGTGTTAGGGGGCTGAGAGATGCTTCGGAGCTATGGCTCAGTGCCAGACCCCCGCGCAACATGTTCACGATCGCTAATGTCTCGCTAGACTGTAGGCTAATACGCATAACATTTAAATAAAAACATGTCAAGTTGTTAACATTTCCGTGCCAGGACCCCTCCAAATAATTACATCGCTTTTTTGCAGTAATATGGAATCATTCCTAATATGTATGAGTTTGAGTTATACGACACTGTCGTGTTACACGTGTTAGGTAAACGCAGCCATCCTTCTCACGAGAATCGACGTTATCGCTCACTCTTGATCGCTTCTGGCATGGCACATACAAATTAGCCCAGCGCAGTCGGAACGGAGAGACTGATCATAGTTAAACCTGCGTGCAGCTCTCGCCTTCCCCACACAGCTGCCTGCCACGGCACAGCCTTCCCATCTGCCACTAGCGTGATGCCCTGCTCTCTGCACCGCTGTAGCTGGGCCAGCCTCATTTCTTCTTCATTAACCGCCACTGACTTTAACAGGATTTATGCAAATAGAGCCGCAGGAGGTGGGGAGAAGACGGGGCTCGCTGCCGGTGTGCCTCCACATAAAGGTACCGCTCAGAGGTGCACTGCTGTACAGCACCGATTCTTAAAAATGTGAGACAAACATGTCCCAGTACATTATCTAGCTAGCAAAACCATAAAAACTCAATTGATACTGCATTTGGGGGGATAGCTCACCCAAATATAATCATTCCGTCATCATTTGTTCACCCTCTTGGAAAACAAAGACATTTATTGAGAAATGTCTCAGTGGTCCATACAATGGAAGTTAATGGAGTCCAATGTTGTTTGGTTACCAAAAAAAATCATTTTATGCTCAGCAGTAGAAAAAAAGTCATTCAGGTTTGGAATGACATGAGAGTGAGGAAATGAAAGAATTTTTATTTTCAGGTGAACTGTCACTTTAAAAATTCTATCAATTTAATACACAGATCTGTATATGAGTAGTTGACAAACGAATATGCAAATTTGTTCAATGATGTGACTGCAAAGAAAAAAACGAATAATTAGGATAAATCTCTATCATGCTATTTTACATGCTAAATATGTATTTTAATAATATAAAATAATGTAATATTAACGGTTTGCTTTCTAAATTTTGCCATGTCACACCATAGGACACATGTTCTCAAATATGTGAGAAACCATATATTGGCATATTCATATATTTGTGTAAACACTGGATTTGTCACTATTTATAATAAATAATATGACACACTATTTTTCTGTGCGAGTTGTGTTGAGCCTGACTGGTAGGCTTGAAAACAGCAATTTTGTTAAGAAAAATAACAAATATTACAACCCACAATAAATAAAACTTAGGTTGAGATATGGCAGTTGTTTGACAATATGATATCTATTTAATTCTATTGGTTGACCCGCGTCAACATATAAATCGTTTTTATGTGTGTGGTTTTATTTCTTTAAGAAGTTCTCTCCTACGGTTTCATTTCTTAATCTTATGTTTTTACAGAAACTTAAGTTTCGTTTTTCAGTAACATGTCTGTTCACATACAGATGTACAGAAGGTTCAATTAAACCTTAAATGTTGTTAGTTCTTTAACATTAACAAATGTTTCGGGAAAAATGTTTATGTTTTGGAAATAAGTCTGTTATTTGAATTTCACATTTTATATGATTTTAAATATTGTGACACAATAGTGTATCATATCACATCACCCCTACAACCCATCCTTGGTAATACTTCTAAACAGATAAACAAAATATTTAGTTGACGTAAATTTCTACATAAACTTTGTTCTACTTTTGTAATCTGTTCCTGGATTGATAGGGAATGTCCATAGCTTACACTTTCAACTAAATCTCTGTTCTTGACTTTGGGTTTGGCATAATTTCAGTATTATAATGCCAGAAATGTGGCTTCCTGAATCTCTTAATCTAGAAAAGACGGGCCAATCAGTGCACACTTTTTCCTACAAGAAACTCAGCAGCCTTGTGAACACATTCCCGAGCCGTGCGGTACGGCGGCCGACGGAAGCGCCGCTCCGCTGTGGCACGCTAATAAACACAGATCTCATTTAAAGGCAGCTTTAATCAGAGATGCAATTTGTTCATTATAAAATTACAAACAAGGCCACGGCGCTGACATCAGAGGGCACGATTAGTGCCGCTAATTACCTGATTCTTACACTCCAGCTGCCATACGCAGAGAACTCGCCCCCCTCCCTTCCGCTAGCTGGATCTCCCTCACCACACTCTTGTTTGTGACAAATTAAGGCCAAGTCAAACAATCTCTCCCACAGCGCAGGGGGTGGGGGTCGAAGAACTAGAACGTGATGTGAAGATGACCCCCGTCTACTACCGATGACCCGATCAAAGCGTTTTTGGGGTATTGGGGGATGGGAAAGATGGGCCCATAAGCAGATTGGCGCAGACCGCACTTCATTAGGGTTCTCTTGCTTTATTTCTATTATCGCTTTTGAGAAGGTGGAAGTGCGAGATGGGGGGCAGAGGGAGAGATCCCTTCCCACTTCTTATCCTAATGATCTCATTTCAGTACGCGGGAGAGCCGGGCTCTAATTGATGTCAAGTGCGTGCTTTCACTGTTAATCAAGGAGACGGCATCAAACGGGCTTGGCGTGAGGCTGAGTCCTGATCTCACGCCCCTCCGTCCACAATACGCCGCTGCTGGACTCCAATTAGAACGGCCCAGACGGCCGGCCAGACCCTACCTGTTTAATTGGGATAGCGCGGCCACTTCCAATGCTGTCTGCGCGACCGTCCATCCCTTTCTTCTCCCTGTCTGGTTCGCTCGCCTTCCGAGACTGTGGGGGATAAGAGATCCTTTTAGTCAAAGGCAAGCGAGCTGCTAATTGAGCCCGACTTCAGACTAGATGCAGTTTGGAGTACGGGGCACACATACAACTTCAAAAAGTCAAGGGGGTGTGGTAAGGGTGAACTTGACCTTGACGTGACCTCACTCCCACAACTTCTTGAAGCCAAGAGGATATACAATACTAAGGAGCATAGCGCAAGAATAGTTGAACTCTCAAAGACCCACTGTAGCAACATTCCATTTGAACTAGAATCATTACAGCATTACAAAGAAGTCATGCAAGTATGAAGTATTCAATTTGTAATATTAATCTAAACACACATTTGTAGTATTACGGTATGTATTACTACACATTCTATATTATAATACAACACTTTGTTCAACTATTAAAATAAATACATTAACTATTTCCCCGCCATTGACATCATTTTCCATATTTTCAACATTATATGGTAGGGGGCGCTGTCACGCCGTGTCTAAACCGGACGCAGCGTGACACGACAATAGAACTCGTTATCATTTTACATTTTGTCCACACTGGATGCGGCGCGACACAACTGTCGTGGTTGTCATGTCGTGCCGATCGCGTCCGGTAAGGACACAATGTCAAGCATCTTTCAAAAGAATACAGCATGTATGATCCAAAAACAAGTGAATCATTGTTATAAAAATAAAAGCGCAACTTTCTCAGCATTTTTGTTCTGTTTGCTGCTTCTTTTAAAGAAGCTTACCCATATTTAAGTGTTGATAAAAACCAATGAAGCTAAAATTTTTGTTTTTGTTTAAAAGCAGAGGATCATCATTTTAAAACTGATCTAGAAGTCTTTGACACATTTTTTTTCCCACTTTTTCTTCAAACGTTTTTTACATGAAACTTATTCATATTCAAGTGTTAATCAAAAAAGAACGAAGCTAGATTTAATCGTCAATTTGGAATTGTTAGGTTCTATCTGACAGAATGAGTTATTCACATAACATAAACAAGTTGTTGCAGGATAAAAACTAAGTGACGTTTTTTCTTTATGCCGTGTACATTTTGGGACTTTTTAGAAAAGGTTTTATCAAATGGAAGTCAAATGGAATGCAAAAACTTTAAAGCTCGATATCTCAAAACTGTTCGGAATGCAGATAGAACCTTATCATTCAAATGTGGCAAAAAAAAAAGTATTTTGTTCACAATCAAAACATTCTTTTGATACTTGTGTTTTGGAGGCCATAAAAATTCCCCAAATGATACAAAATGCTGGCACTGACGGGCAAAAAAACACTGGCATGGAAAGAGTTCAAATGTGTGTCAATCAAACGGATACGTCGTCTTGTCAATGATGTTAGGGCAGACTGACCGTGAAGAGGTTGGAACGTCGTTTGGACTGTTTGCGGACGGGTGTAGGTGTGTTGGCGGATGTGGGCACATCGATACGAAGTTCCTTCTGACTGGTACTGGGAGTGGAGGGTACGGAGGACGAGTAATCGCTCAGACTTCCTCCACCATTACTGGTCTGTAACACACACACAGAATCACATGCAATAGCAAGAGAATAATCTCGCATTACAATGAAACGCCACAGGCCTTCAGTTTCTGTGAGCTTCTTTAATCCTCTCTAAGCTTGGCTGCACTTGTACACTGCTAATGAGAAATCAATGAGGATTGAGCCGCGTGGAAGAGGATTACTGTCTGCGGGGAAAAATGAATCTGTTTGAGGAGAACGAAAGAGAAGGGGGGATTTTGAAAAGAAACTAAAACATATATGGTTAGTATTCACCGTGTGGAACCGAGTGGCGTTTCCAGTTCATTCTCTATGGGAGCTTGTGTGAGATTCGCAGCAAAGTGGTGCAAACGGTGGACATGCAATAAAGTTGAGAAATGCTCAACTTATGCAAATGACGGGTGAAAAAAATGATGGGCAGCGGCCTATAACTGCAAGGTCAAGGCAATGACATCTGTCATAAGCATTTCTTATCTGGTGATAAGAAACAAAACATTGAGTGATAGCGCTACAGTTTCAAGAGCTAATTAAAATAAAATATTAAATGCAGTTTGCATATTTTCATTGAGGCTAGATTTTGGTTTGACTAAAAATGTCAACTGTAATTCATATACAGCCTCGGGGAAAAACAAAGAGACAACTTGTCAGGGGTGTGTGGCAGGAGAGAACCCAAATGCAGGCAGGAGTGAAGGGGTTAACAAAAACAAGACTATTTATTAACAGAAACAGAAACAAAACACCCTCAATGGGGAAAACGGAACTCAGAAATATATAAAACAAAAGACTTCCCAAGTGGGGGCAAAACGAAAACAAGAATAGCAAAACTAAACTAAAGGACACGACCAAACGTCTTAAATCAAAACACAACAGGGTAGAACACAAGACTCACGGAACAAGGACAAGGCTGGGAACAGGAACACTGGACAAGGTACAAGGCACATAAACCATACACAACGTATACACAACGTAATCCACGAACACAAGACAAAGAAACAAGAGGGTATTTATAGGGGAACACAAATGAGGGATAACGACATGGGGCAGGTGTGGTTAATGAAACACTCAGGGAAAGATCACAAGGAAACGAGAGGAGCGGGGCCAATGACGAGACACTGGAGAGAACGTATATTATTGTCAAAAGGACAATAATATGTTTCTCTCCACACATAACCAAAAGCTTTGTCATGACTCTGCTACAGGACCAAGAAAAACATGACTAAATGAAGCAGAGCCATGACAGAACTAATGTAAAATGATGTTATGTAAAATAATCATCAGTTTTTCTGTATTTTGTTTTATAAATATGCGTTTAAAGGGATAGTTCACCCCAAAATGAAAATGTTGTCATTATTTACTCACCCTCAGGTTGTTCCAAACCTGTATACATTTCTATGCTCTGCTAAACACAAAGGAAGATATTTGAAAGACTGTCAGTAACCAAACAGATCTCAACCCCCATTGACTCCCACGGTATTTATTTTCCCTACTGTGGCAGTAAATGGGGGACGGGGTCTGTTTGGTTACTGACATTCTACCAAATATCTTCCCTTGTGTTCAGCAGAACAAAGAAATTTATACAGGTTTGGAACACCTGATGGTGAGTAAATAATGACAGAATTTTCATTTGTGGGTGAACTATCCCTTTAAGTAAAATGATATATTTTTTATCCTACAAAACATTTCTATCAAATTCCAAATCAAAATATTGTTTTTAACATTGACTGTGTATTGAATTAATGTATAGATTACACTACGGCCAACCATACTTGGATATTTTATGCACATACTGTACTTGTGTACAGCTAAATGCGTCTGTCCACTAAACATGATACTCACCTGGCTAATATGCACTGCAGACACAGGAGCTGCGCAGACGGAAGAGTGACTCGGTGAGTTGGGTAGGGACTTACAGGGTCCGATTGAGAGTTGCTGTTTCTTCCGGGTCGCAACTATTTTCTGAGCCACTGAAATGACAAACAAAGAACACATCTAATACAAAAAAAGAACAGGAGGAATGTATTGTACCAAAAAGAGCAACATCGAATACTAGGGAGATAGCAGCACTCAGAAAACACAACTTTGCTCCTCTAGTCAGATGGTTGAAGTGGAGCACTTCATTATCCCTCATGAGAGTGTGTGTGTGAAATCGCTAACCCAGGTCCCCCTAATTCGCCCATCACTCTCCTCCACGGGACGCCACTTGCGGCGCTCTTAGCACCAAGGAGGCCCATTATTTCAGCATTATTATCCCCCGTTCATTTCTCTTTTCCCCCGACATTCTACCCGCACCAGGAAAAGGGCAGTATTAGTCAATCGCTCGCCTCTTTCCCTATCGATCGGCCGACGGCCCCTGTGGCAATCTGCGCCCGGCCCACGGAGAGATGTTCTAGCGCTCCGTCATCTCGCGGCTAACGACATTGATCCCATCATGTGGAGGAAGCTTACGAAGAACAGCTCATTCTTTAAACCATAAATCCCTTAAAACAGACACACACGGAGATAAGAGCTGCTGGCTGTTTTCCCTCAGAAGTTAAAAGGAACTCTTAAAGTTCATTAATGTTCACTGGGTGAACATGCTTCTGTTAGTTTGCCTGTAACTTAAGAAATGACGTTCTGCTGAATGTGTTTGGTTATATTTGTCCTGTTTGCCCATATCCATAAAAAATTTTATCTGTGAGAAACTGGTGAGTGCATAAATTTTTTTTTTTTTTTTTT